>NW_016158486.1:0-58930 GCF_001687245.7 Rhagoletis zephyria
AATTTAATTATCATTGATTAAAAATAAAGATTATAAAGACATTCACCCCTATTCTGGTTGTCGTAAGTCGTTCGCATCAACAGTCGCTCGTTGAATTATGTCGTAAATAAAAACATTAACGACTGATTTGAACACGTCTTCAATACTTCTTCATTTCGAAAGGATAATAGGGAACGACTGTCGTTCTGACGATCGGAATAGGGACGATTGTATTAAATGTAACTATAATCTTACCGCAATTGATTAAACGGAAACAATTAACTAGCTAAGTTTGCTACGGATACTAAGTCAAAGTGACTTACGAATTTCACGTGCTGTGTGTTTTCACGCTATTTTAATACGATTATGACAGTTAAATAAGCAAATATAAATACAATGCTATAACGATGCACTCGTGTGCTGAAAATATGTAATTATCATGTTGTAAAATATTTCCCATATTAGACTGTCTATTTCAATTAACATTTTCTGATCAAAGCTAAATTTTACTTTTTAATGACGATTTGTCGTTAATGCAATTTTATTGTAAACAATTTACAATTAGTCGGATAACCACAAAACTCTTTCATTTGTGTTTAATTGCCGTTCAAGTTGTTTTCCTTATTTATTATTTGTAATTATAACACTTCATAAAATTAATTAAATAAAAAAAAATATATTAAAGCTAAGCCCGCCACGTGTCTTTGTGTGCCGACTAAAATGCCTAGCTGATATTTAAATAAATCTTTTGATATTTATAAGGTGATAAACTGTTTAAATCGCAATATTTTATGGTATGCAAATTAAAATATTTTATTACGTTGTCGACTCTTTATCAGCAGTTAATTACTAGTACCAGATTGACCGTGCTTTGCCCGGAGTGCATATACTTTTTAAAGTTTTCAAGATTTGGATAGCTTTAAAAAAATATTTTGGAAATAAACAACACCAAAAAAATAGGATTTCCATTTCTATTAAGTAAATTCCTTACCTCAGTTTTCGCTTACCGGACCATTGTAGCGTTTTTTAAGCAGAACTAAACGCCATAATGGAGGCGGCACGATGGCTCCTAACCTCCGCCCCTCCAGGACGGCGTATTGCTATCTTTTCTGACAGCCTGGATGTATCAAATCTCTCAATTCTAACGGAATAACGTCCAAAGTATCCCTAGAATGCAGGAAGACTCTCAACCTGCTGGCATAAAAATGCTCCTTGACTGTTTTATGGGTCCCTGGGCATAGGGACATTCCTGGCAACTGCCTAGCCGAATTCGGCCAAAGATTGATGTAAAGCGATCCATTGCTCCTACCCGGCTCAATAATATAAAAAAAAACTTTTTAATATACAACGCTTTTATAAATGGACTAAAAAGTAGAAAATAATACTTCTCAGTCCCATAGAATTTGTTTTGATAACTTTTGATTTTGAAATTTTAGCAAAAGTCATTATAAACAATCTATGAAATTGAAAATGAAAAGCGTGGGGCGCATGTAATACACTTGAATTGATATGAAAAGTAATATATGTATGTATGTATGTGGGTATATGAATAACGACCGCTTAAAATCGATTTCAAAGTTCTACTTTCGCTGTAGAAATTTTAGGTCTACGTTATGTAGTTTGACTATTGTCAATTAAATCGAATGCTTTGTATTGCATGCGCTCCACGTTTTTCATTTTCAATTTCATAGATTTTTTATAATGACTTTTGCTAAAATTTCAAAATCAAAAGTTATCAAAACAAATTCTATGGGACTGAGAAATATTATTTTCTACTTTTTAGTCCATTTGTAAAAGCGTTGTATATTAAAAAGTTTTTTTTATATTATTTATTTACTTCTAATGGCACTTAATTTTTCAATTTGGCACAAAGTGCCAAAATGACACTTTTGAAAAATAGTAATATTTAAATATATTTTTTCTCAAGTAAAATTTTCTAATTTCAATAGTGTATACAACTGGTTTATCTTATTTTGGCATTGGGCTTTTGTTTTAGGAATGTGTTTCTAATTTTAATGCTAAATGGGAAGAATTATAAAAAAATTGCACCTTTTTTGGCAGTTATATTTTTCTGTTTGGCACATTTTGGCACTTTTTTTATCCTCAATATGGCACCTCATAGCTAAGGATAGTTGGCAACCCTGATCCCATCGTTTAATGGTTTTAAATTAAAATTTGTACAAACAGGGTTCATTAGGGGGTATTTATTTGTATGCAAAATTTGCATCCTACCTAGCATCCTTCATACATAAAATTCTGAGAAAAAATCCATTTGATCATATATCTTAAGTCAATTTCGAGCCCGCCAAATTATCGGGCTTTGGCGTTCGCGTACGCAAACAACTTGCAAATTAGAGGAAATTGAAGTTCGAAATTCTTGCGGGAAAAATTTTTAATACCAGCAATTTTCCTGCAAAAAAAAAAACAGTTGATCAAAGTCTTCTGTCTGAATTTTCGGGGCGAGTGGGGAGAGGAAGTGGGGCCTCGATATTGAATTTAGAGCTATGTATGCTTTACTGGACTTCTTCTCTTAGAATTTAATTTAGAAAAAAATTCACTCGCCCTAATGTACATACATATGTATTTATGTACATTAAGGTGGTCCATAAATGCACGTGGCAAAAAAGCAAAGTCCAAATTTGAATGCTTTCACCCCCTAGGATATATGTTGAAAAAATGCACCTCGTTTATTCAATCAAAAAATATTTAGAAGCCGCTCAAAGTTTTCCAAGTATTTTCTTTGAGAAAAAAATTTCGAAGAACTGAGAAAAAATTCTAAATCACTAATTTTCGATCGGAAATCTCTGTTTCTCTTCAGAAGACTTCCAATAATAATACCCAATTGTTTATTTTACCATTTTTTAGTACTAAAATTTTTTTATGTGTCACCCATTGCATTTATTGTGGTTTTTGGGGGACCTATAAAAAAGTTACTATTAAAAGTTGGTGAAAAAATTCTACGAAAAATTGGTTTTACCCATATACGTAAAGTACATGGAAAACTTTGAGCGCTTTGGGCGACCTCTAAATACTTTTTTTCCAAAATAAAAAGGCAGGGGCATATTTATGGTTTTCGGTATTAAACAATCCAAGGAGCTGAGCATTAGAATTCCGAATTTACTTTTTGTTGGACCGGCCTAATGTACATAAATACGGCTTTTGGAGTTATTATTCAATTGATCTACAGCAACAAATTACTCCATAAAAGTGTGATGAGTACTTATAGATACTTCCTGTTACATTTCTGTTGTGTTATTTCATCAGCATTGGGCTTCATCATCATAGCTAAATATGTACATATATACAGTGACTCAAATAAATGACCACGTGTTGATTTTTCGAGTTTAATATCGTCCAAGCTTTAAGCAAAATCACATAAATCATAGTTTAAATTTTATGAATATACAAAATTTAGGAAAATTCAACAAATTTGCATCAAAATTTCAACTTTTTAATCTGAATCTTTAGATCATTTTTGGGTATGCAGTTTTATAGCCCATAGTCTAATGAAGTGCAAGTTTCAAATGGTTGCTTTTTGAGACGGATTTTTGCACTTTTTCCATATAAGCATGAATTTCTTATGAAATAAAATGCGGAAGAACCGTTATCAACAAAAATTAAAAAAATCAAAGCCAGTTTTTGTAAATTGCACGAGCTCTAAGAAAAAAAAAACGCAAAAGCAGTCTCCAAGCTAAAATCCTCAAAAACCATCGCGATTTTTAGGTTAGGATTAGAAACTTGCACTTAATAAGACTAAAATTGTATGGACTATAAAACTGCATACCCAAATATGTTCTAATGTGACTACACACGGGGCAACCGTTGAAGCAACGTGTTGAGGCAACCTGTTTTTCTTGTTCAATACATACGAGACAACCGTAGAGGCAATCATTACAGCAACCTCAGTGGTGTGTGTTGCGTTATGAAATGAACATACGGAAGATAAATTTTTTCTACTAAAACACATTTTCAACTGAACTGTTTTCAATAAAGTCAATACACAACGATACACACCAGGCAACCGACAAGACAACCAACACAAAATATCAAAATATTTTAATTTTTGGGTGACGGTTTCGGCAACACGAATTTCTATAAGCAACTATGCATATAGTGCACGAGGCAAAGGTGCAAGCGACATTCATTATGCTGACTACACACGAGACAACCAGAGCATGCTTGGCCGTTATTTTTACAGAAAAATTACAAAAAAAATTTAGCTCGAAAAATATTACGAATACTTAAAGAAAATGAATACGTGGTCATGGTTTGAGTCACTGTACACTGTGTATACATACGTATGTATTGTCATATGACTCTGCTCGCATTACATTCCCATTAGTTTTTATTTTATTTTATGTTATTTAATTCTTTTTATTTTTTTTTGTGTGCTAGGGTTCGGCATAAAAGCATTTGGCTTATAATTTCCAATGTGTGCTTTGCATAATAAATAAACTGAATTGAACTACTGAACGACCGCGTGGTGACGACAAAATTTGTTTATACAAAGTTCATTTTGCGCCTCTATTTATTTCATTTTTATTTTTACTTAAATTTATGTTTTTTTTATTCTGCTGTTTAGTAACCATTAAGTAAAAAGTCACGTTGTCGTGTAAACACACAATGCGATTCGTGTGCGTTCAAATTAATGCACCTCAACGAGCAGGGGAAAAAAAACGGCGAATGCAGATAACAGCAACACAATTGACAGACTTTGTATAATTTGCGCCAGCAGCAGTCATAACACAAGCAAAAGTGACTCAACAGTTGTGGGCTTTTTGGTTGATGTCGATGGGTGGAAGTAGGGTGACCAGACGTCCTGATTTATCAGGACATGTCTTGATTTCAGGGGCGAATTAAAGTGTCCTGACTGATTTTTACACAGCTGACCTTTTATAAAATTTTTACTGCGTTCACATAATAACATACCTGCAAAACTTGAATCACCGAAACTACAATACGCGTACAGAATTTTTCGATTATCTCTAACACATAAATATAGAACCACTGTGTCCAGGTACAACTGGTTATAAGAAATGCTATTAAGTCTTATCCTTAGCATCCTACCTATTGTACTTAAAGAAGGTGTTGAGCTTTTGTTGGCGACCTTGATAAAGATTTTCACAGCGCCGCTTGCACTTGCCTACATCCCACAACTCTCAATTCTTACCATTGAGCGTGTAAAAATAATTATTTAAAAACTCAAGTCTGATGGAAAGGAAAGTGATGCGCTAATTTGCAAAAATTTAATGTCCTGATTTTTCCTTCGATTCATCTGGTCACCCTAGGTGGAAGTGATAATGGCACGGCTGCGATGCCACTCTTGTTTTTTGTACGCTTATATTTATTTGTTAAAATTGCGGTAATAACTGCAAATGCGTTTGCAAATTAAAGCAAAAAAGGGCGGCGGTGCCAAGTTCATTGTCCGCACTCATCCACAGTTCTTTTTGTTTTGTTTTTAGTAATTTATTAGATGTGGTTATTTGCAGATTGCCGACTACCGATTGCAGGTGCAATATTTTTATTTTGTATGTGCCAACATTGGCTATTAAATTTTCTCACGGCTGCAATAGCTTTGTTATTCCCTGCTGGCGTGTAGTAGATGGTAAAAAAAGAAAACATAAATTAATATTATTCGTTCTTATTGTGGCCGTGTCGCACTTCTTGTGAGTTATGCTTATCCGAGTGTTCTTTTTATAAACAATTGCGCCTACAAATTTAACGAGCCTATGCCGAGAAGCAGTGTTCATAACTCAGAGATGCACTTGGTCGCTTCGTTTCACCATTTACCACATAGCGTATCATTAGTGGATACCAACCAGAAGTCAATTAAATTGTTTACATTTGCATTGCTTGGTGGCTTCGTCATTTGCATAGCTTTAAAAACATTATTCACTTAAATTTTTTGTTTACATAGGCTTGTCAGTCTGGCATTTACATATTTTGTTGTTGTTGTCGTTTAACAAAAAGTCTTATTTAACATAAATCAAGTTTACATTATTAATTCCCCTTACAACTTTTTTAAACCCATGGCGGCGCTGAAATGTAAAATATTTATTTACTTCCCACAGGAAAGTTTTCGCTTGGCGGAAGGTTAATTTCCACTTTTATACTTCAAATACTACTACTTTACAAATGCTATTAAAAAATTAGGTGCTTACATCCAGCCAGAATTAAAGCTTAGTTAGTTTAGACTTCATTTTCGTAACTTACACAACTCAAACTAATATTTTGGCCCAACTACCATATGAAATTGTCATAGCGGTAAGTCAAAACTTAACTGCACAGGCGAAACTTCCTGTATTCCACTAGGTTGGATTATGTTGCAGTGCCCGCCATTATTTAATTTTAACAAAAAAAAAAGTATCCTTTCTTAGGTAACTTACTTATAATCGAAAAAATGCGCATACAATATTCTATCTGGCAGCATTGTCTGCCCAGAGATATCTAATCGTTTTCAAATTCAAGAATCTAATATCAATCTCAGAAATCCTATAATGTTCGCTGAAGGTGTTCGCATAAGTCGCTATACTCGTACAACGAGCCGATAGCCAGAGTTATTCGCCTTTGTAACAAACACACTGCGTTAATTAATTTCAACGATAGCCGTTATTGTTTTAAATTAAGTTTATTCAAACTCTTTAACTAATCTAAATTTAATCATAGTCTGTAAGAAATTCTGTTTCATAGACTGAAATAAATCAATAAATATTAATTTCCGTTGAGCAAAAAAATACAAAAAAAATCATAAAATAATGATCAAATGCTAATTTAAATTACACCATTTACTCATAGCTTTTTGATTAAAAGCATTACAAGGACTTTAGTCAGCGTCTGCCATCTGTAGCCTCTTTAGTTTATCACTCATCGTTTCATCATTTTGTTTTCAACCACTGTGTCTTGTCTTGCAACAAAATCGTAAATACTTTACCAATCCCATTCAATTATTACAATTGAATCATTAAAAATTAAAAAAAAAACCTATAATTAATTAAGTGATAAGCAGTTTATTTGCATGCAAGTAGTGCAAAAATGCATATCAACCATGGAAAAATTTTTATGCCTGCATTTATGCATGTATCAGATGTCATGACTACTACTGCACTTGGGGCAAACGTGCTTGCAAGCCTGAAAAGTAACAAAGGTCCACTCAATCACTCATCGAGTTCGGATTAATCGCATGATTGTGTTTTGGTACGATTATGTGAATGTGCAAGTGTAGGTGCACTGCCGACAAGTGAATTAACATGAAAAGGAATATTAAATATTGAAATGAAAATAGAAATGAATAAATTAAAACATTTATATATATATATCTATACCTAGTATAAAGGAAAGTCGAGATTCGAGTCGAACAGATTTTGACGAGATTTTCTCTAACATACTCTGTATCGATAGGAGAGTGACCTTTTTTATATAAAGTTTTAATAGGGTTGCCACCTATCTAAAAACCATAAGATCCGCACCGTTCGTTGGATTGCAAAAAGTGAGGTGTCAAATGAAAGCGATTGATCTCTAGAAAATCGCCAATGTCTTTGAACAGGGTTGCCACCTGTTAAGAAAATTGCTATATAGGCATAGGCGTCAGTCCTGCACCGTCTCTGTCAAATGAAAAGGCTTAGCCTCTAGATGTGTAATAATGTATTATTTTTCTGATTAGGGTTGCCACCTGTTTAAAAACTATAAGATCTTCACCGTTCGTTGGATAAAAAAATGCGATAACAATTGAAAGTGCATGTTCTTCGCAAGTACAAAAACTTAAATTTTTGCGTAGAGCTGCCACCTATTTAAAATTACTATCTTCTATACATAGTATAAAGGAAAGGCGAGATATTTTGACCACGCTGCTGAACGGATTTAAAAAAAGATTTTTTAAGTATACATATAATATACGAAGTACCTGATGACATACGCCTCGCGCATCCGTGGCCGGTTAGTATACATATAAAAAGTATTTTTAGACGAAACCGGGTTTAAAGTAGGCAGTGCCACGTCTCCATTGATGTCCTTGTCTTCTCGGCTTATCTTTGCTTCATGGACACCTCCTTAAAGGACCATACAGTTTCGAGTAACGGTACCGTGATCTAGTACCCAAATAATCTTGAGTGTTTAGATGCGATCCAAAGTGAGGTTAGGCAAACGACAGCAGCATCCGCTAAAGCTGCTTAAAGAGCGCGCGAGATGAGTAGATTTCGTTAAATCTACGAATATCCTTCCGTTTGCCGATGGTCACTGAGCAACTGTAACCGACGCTTCCTTTAACCTTTCCTCCATGGGTGGGCTCTAAAATAANTGTAGATTTCGTTAAATCTACGATATCCTTCCGTTTGCCGATGGTCACTGAGCCCGTAACCGACGCTTCCTTTAACCTTTCCTCCATGGGTGGGCTCTAAAATAATTTACTGCCCGAACAGTGTGAACTGAGTGGAGGGTAATATGTGGAACCTGGATTTAGTGAATCTGTTCCTAAATGTCTGAAAGTTAGAGGACAAGGTTTGGCGGAGGAATATTCTGCGATCTACAGTTATTTATTAGCACAGGCTGCTGCCTTAAATTAGATACCTAATTGGTTTGCTTAGTAATAATATTTTGGCAAAGTGCTTAGCTGAGCTTTACCTCCAATGTGTGAAGTTAGTCCGGATTTTATATCATAAATGGGGTTTTGGATCGATGTGGTATCACAATGGTCCACTGACTGTACGTATGTAGGTATGCTATCTTCCTAAACGTTCAGCAAGCACTTCAACCTAACTTAACCTAATGAGAAAAAAGGCCCTCTTAATTTTTCTATATGTAGGTCGCTGAAGACTAGAATTATTTTCAAGGCGAATTCACATAAGGTGGTAGCGATTGTACAACAAAAATTGTCATGTGTTTTGTTCTTGCTTTTGATAAACGACTGTCAAATTTCAGCTTTTCTTCTCTCAAGGAAGTAGAGGGGAAGTAATACATACAATTATTCTTACTTTCTCACACACCCACTTTAGCGAAGTATAAAATTTTAATATATTTCTACCAAGACAAATTAAATAAGTTGTTCTAGCCACACCACCTTATATGAATTCGGTTTAATACCTTTCGAAATCGATTTGTACATCAATAGGTCGAGCTGTTAACTGTTATACAGTAGATCCCGGGTTAGAGGTTATATTTAGAATTTTGTACGCAAATATGAAGTTTCGATTTTTTTTCATTGCCGGACTTAAGTCAAAACTTATATAGCCAACGTAAGTCGTTCCACGTTGCTTAATTTTTTTATTTGGTTACACAGTGCTGTTATTTACTATGGAATCTCCGAGTATTATCATTTTAGAATTGTTTGAACATTTATATTTTTTTTGTGTATACCTAAATAATACCTAAAGTTAATTTAATTAATTTGGTATTTATTTTTTTCTCTTTTAGTTAAAGTAACTGGTACCCGTCTAATATTGCGCGGCGTCAGCGGCAGCTTCCGCAATGGTCAATTGTCGGCAATTATGGGCCCTTCCGGTGCGGGCAAGAGTAGTTTACTGAACGCTTTATCAGGTTTGCGGTAAGTATAAAGATTTGCATAAAGATTTGAATTGGCATGGGGAGGAAATATATTTATGTGTGTAAACCATATGTATGTTTATAATCAAAGAAGCTAAAAGAAGAAATTATCAGAGCTCACATTCAAATTCAAGGTCAATATAAAGCGGAGAAAAAAAACTATCAGCCAGATATGTATGTATCTGTGTATGTACGTACATATTTATGTACATATGTATGAATGAAGTCTTGTATATCTTGTAGTTTAGCACTTCCAAAATACATACATAAATTTGCAATTAGACAACACTATTTCTAGCATCACTTCAAAAAATATCAAACCGATATTTCTAGGTTCGCTTCGTTTACTTTTTATTTATTTATTTTTTGTTAGATAATTTTTACTTTATATTCGTTTTCGAATTACACTTTTGAGACGGGCTTTAAACTTCCGTCAAAGAACAATAAAACTTTATTGTTGATGACTTTTTTGCACAATCATGCATATACAGTGACTCAAACAAACGACCACGTGTTGATTTTTTTTTTTAATATTCGCAATATTTTTCAAGTACATTTTTTTGTTTTTTTTTCTATAGATATACCTTCCAAGCTTTAACCAAAAGTACATATATAAATCACAGTTTCAAACTTTATATAAAATTTGAGAAAATTTAAGAAGTTTTCATAAAAAATTCAAATTTTTAATCTGAATCTTTAGAATATTTGTGGGTATGCAGTTTTATAGCCCATACAATTTTAGTATAAAGAAGTGAGAGTTTCAACCGGCTAAAAAATCGTGGTGATTTTTGGGATTTTTTTTTCGAGGCTGCTTTTGCTTTTTTTTAATGTTCTAAACATGCAATTTAAAAAGTTGAAATTGTGATGAAAATCTGTTGGGTTTTCCTAAATTTTGTATAACCAAAGTTTGAAACTGTGATTTATATGGTTTTTTTATAAAAAAAAAATAACAAACAAATCTTGCTCAAAAAACATTACGAATATTAAAAAAAAAAAACAAATCAACCCGTGGTAATTTGTTTGAGTCACTGTAACTTAAATATATACATACATATGTACCTACCCTCTGTACATATGCAAATGTACATACTCGTATGTATGTATGTATGTACTTACTTAAAAAATAACTGGTTTTATACATTTAATATTTAACTTCACGCTGCTCGAAGGTTCCATGCAAAAGATTAATTTTGGCAATAAATGCGAGGTAATAGTTTCATTTTAATAAAATGTGTGTATGTTTGTATATAGTTCTGTAACTTCTCAAAGAAACACGAACAGTGAAGCATGGATGTATTTAATACATAATAATTTTTTATTATACGCGCATGTTTTGATTATGCCACCATTTTTTAATGAAATTTTGATGTGTGGCTTGGGGTTCCGTACTCTTCTCAGCACCTCTTTCTCATCTACTCTTCTTTTGCGATGTTAAGATTCAGGCATCTAATCTTGGCTCTTAATTTCTACGTAAATCTAGGTTTTCAGCTATACATACATATTAGGGTGTCTTGCCAAAAAAGTTGTAGGTTTTCTACCGGAATTATAAAAATTATTTTATTCTTATACCCAAATTCATAAAAAATAATGAGGACTTTAAATGCTTATTAATTCGAAAATTTTTATGAAAATTCCACTTTATATAGCTCTTTAAACTATTTTATTTTTTATGAATTAGACCATAAGGCTGTCGTAAAAATCGGAAATTTCGGAAACGTATAAAGATTTACGTGAGCTGTACCGATTCAAAAACACCTCCGGGGATAAAATTTTTAATACCCGAGCGCATTTGTGCACAAGGCTATTATAACTTTGTTCATATAACGGTTGTTTTTAACAGCCTAAAGAAATTGAGATACATAGATATATATATATATACAATATATACATAAGTGCTCGGAAAGAAAAGATAACTTGATTAGGCCGTGACTGTCTGTCCGTCCGCTTGTCCCTCTGTGTACACGATGACTCGTGTACTTCTTTTTAATGTAGGAAAATGGGTCAAATCACATAATAACCACGCCTACCTTCCATGCACATACATAATGTTAGTTGACGAAAATACAAAAACTGCGATATTTTAGTAAATGGATATTTACAATGACCTTTTGGCGGAAAATAAGAATATTACAATTTTTTGGAAAATGGGCGGTGGGCCCCCCTACTTATGATTGCATGTAAAATCTCGGTAGCCTCTTCACCAATTTCTGTCAAACTTGCCACAATTGTTGGTCTTGAAAGCCTTACCCAATTTCATTTAAGTGTCCTAATCTTAACACATCTTGAAATTCCTACCAACTTCCTAATTTTCTTCTCCTTCTCTCAGCACCTCCGACGTTAGTGGACACATAAAAATCGAACGCAAAGGTTCCTGCTACATCACACAAGATGACAATCATCAAACCCTACTTACCGTTGAGGAACTCATGGAGCTTAGTTGCAATCTCAAGTTACCGCATTGCAAATGTAAAGCTGAGCTGATAACAGAGATACTCGAGAATCTCAATCTAAATCATAGACGTAATATTTTTGCGGAAAAATTGAGTGGCGGCGAACGTAAACGCCTCTCGATCGCACTCGAATTGGTGGCCAATCCAAAGATATTTTTCCTCGATGAACCCACCAGCGGTCTGGATGAGGTGACAGCGGCGCAATGCATTCGGTTACTTAGCCAATTAGCTAAACAAGGACGCACCATCGTCTGTACAATACACCAACCGTCGGCGACGATTTTCAATTATTTTGATAGCATTTTTGTGCTGGCCAGTGGACAGTGCGTCTATCAGGGACCACCATCGGCAGTCATACCATTTTTACGTCACGTACATATCGAATGCCCCAAGTATTATAGTCCATCGGATTACAGTGAGTTTGTGTGATGTATTGAGCAGGGTTGCATTTTAATCAAACTTTGTTTAATTTTCTTTCAGTTATCGAGCTCTGCGATGCGGACGAAGGTAAACTCATACCCTTGCTTAGCGATCTCACTGGCAATGGCAAGTGGATTTATGCACCAGTGCAGCAACAACAAAATGGTCTAAATGGTGTAAGCGAAGTAAACGGCGGTGAACCCACGCCCGTTTCAAAGCCACATTCCAAAGACTTTCAGCAGTCGGTGCGTACTTTCTTCGTGGAGGAACCAAAACGTAGTCGCTTACAACATTGGCTCGCTGCCGGCACGAATTTTTCTACCGATGGTACGCTGATTGGTGGCGTGACCGCATTCTATGAGCAGGTGAAAACCTTCACCAAGTTGCTGGATCATGAGAGTGAGCACTCTTCGGGCTTCCACCAGTTCTCTGTGCTCTTAAAAATGATGCTGAAGCGTACAATGCGTAGCCACGTTATTTTACTTATACAATTTTTGCACCATCTTCTAACGGCATTGTGCTTTGGTAGGTGGCGTAATGGAGTTTTGTTTCAAAAGGCAATATATGAAATATTTTTTACTTTATATTTAGGTTTGATTTTCTTAAATCTTGGTAATCAGGGCTCGCGCATGTTTGACCATTTGAAATTCTGCATTGGCGTTATTATAATCATCGCATATACACAAGTCATGCTGCCCATATTGAGCTGTAAGTACAATTAGAGTACAGTAAAACCCGTTTATAATTATTTTTTTGTTTATCTTTCCATTTAGTTCCCATGGAAATAAAAATCGTACGAAAGGAGACTTTCAATCGTTGGTATAAGTTAACTCCATATTATATGGCCTTGAATATATCACGGTTGCCCTTGCAAGTAACTAACATACATATCTACTTGTAATTATAGTAACTATCGGGCATAAAGCTAAAATGTATATTTAATTATTTTAGATCTTTTTGAATATGATAATGCTGACAATTATTTATTGGATGAGTGGATTGCCGGCTCAATGGTGGCGTTTTGGCTTATTTGCCAGTATTGGTTTAATGACATCGCTAATTGCAGAGGGCATGGGATTGGCAATTGGAATGACATTTAGCATAACGGTAAGTGTCCACAATTTGAGTGGAGAAGCTTAAAAAACAAATTTAATATATAAGATGGAGCATCACACATGTGATATAAAATATATGTATGTTGATGTTGATTCGTTTTTTACGACTGGGTGGTAAGATGATTTATTTTGGAACGAATTTCAAGAGCGAAAAATGACACGGAAGGTGATACAATGCCGAAACCCGTTTATCTCCAAACCAAACTTTACAAGGGCTGACGGTTACCTCTCCGAACTTTTTCGTGCCTTTACTGCATGAAGCCTAACACTCTCCTTTGGAGAAGTTGATATATGTTCGGTGCTCCGCGGAAGCAAAGTTGGTTGGTTTATCGATCGAGATGACTATGGGCAGATGGTCTGATACCAAAGTCAGCATAGGTCGCCATGATATGCTGTTTATCAGACCAACGCTGACTATTGTTATGTCTGGCGATCTGCAGTGGCTGCCCATAATCCTGGTGGGTGCGTCGTTGTTCATTGTGCAGAATGTCGAATCGTTGCCTGACCGGATAGCAATGCCTTGACATTCTAGGGTGGTATCCCTGCGGTCGATGTCTGCTTCGATAAGATGATACTGCACGGTGTGGTGCGTGATGAACGCTAAGCCAAATGCACGTTGTACCCGGCACAATTCATTAATGTTGAATTGCTGTGCAACTACCATGCCTTCCCATAAAGACGGTTATCTCCCCGATCTTGCTCTGGAGCATGTTGCAGTTAAATTGAAGGAGCTTCATGTGGTTCGGAAGACGTGTGGTAATGCGTGGTGTGAGAGATGTGTGTGGCCGTGGCGCCATTGGCTGTGTGCGCTGCTCAGGTGGTTGTCGCCCTGTGGTGGTGGTGGGTGGCGTCGCGGTTGAGGTTTGCGACCGTGCTGCGCAACACGGGCCCTCGACGTTCCTCGTCCAATCTAGCGTGGTGCGCAGACCTGAACATGCCCTAAAGTGGCACCAGCCAAGGCAGGTGTTGCACTTGACTGATGTCACATTACGGAATATCCTGGTCTGACATACCGTGCAGATTGTAGGAGGAACCAGGAGTTGTTGGCGGCGGCGTGCGGGTGGTGGTGCGGTTGTGTGTGTTCTGTGGTCTGTCGCGGTTGTGGTGTGGTCTATTGTGTTGTTATGTTGTTGTGCTGTGGTTTTTGTGTGGGACTGCTCAGGTGGACTGGGGTTAGCCGTGGAGGCTGCTCTGTTTGAGCAGCAGGGGGCCACAAACGACGTGCCGATGTGTTCGTAGTCCTGAGAAGACTGAGGCGACTCCACCCCTCGCAAGCATTGCACTTGACTGAGGTGGAGTTGTGGTGTAGTCGTCTCTGGCATACACAGCAGGTGTAGGTTTCTGACCCTGGGTTTGACTCGATGCCAGCCGAGAGTAAAAGAAAACGTAGCGAATGCAGCCCTATGCACGAACAACTTCTGAGATACTTCGCCGACCTAAACGGGTCCCGAGTCATTCCGGTACGTAGAACCGGCTGTCGTGGGAACGGCGAATTGGGAGTGATCCCTTTTTCTGAATGCGCGTTTTCTAAATTATTCTCGTCGCCAATTTAGTTATTAGTTATTAGTTATAAAAAATCGAATTTACAGAGGAAAATTGTTTATTATTTTGCAAGAGAATAAAAGGTAATTTTTGCGTCAGAAAAATAATTTGACAAAAAGCGTAGTTTTAAAAAAAATGAAATTCAAAGCAAAGCAATTAATTAATTCTCGAATCAATTTATCCATTTATAACAATATCGACACCTGAACGCAATTAAGAAGTAAAATTTAAGAAAATAATTTCAACAGGACTAAACTAATGCTGGATTTCCACTAGGCATTAAATGGCAAAAATGACGAATGACAAAGTCGGGCATTAAAAAATAACCGTGTCACTACATTCAAAAATAATCATTAAGTTCATTTCCACATGGCATTTTTTTAAATGATATAAATTTTTTGTCATTTCAGTGCCTAGTGGAAATTCGGCATAACTAATAATAAGTTAACAGGGCCAAACCTTAGTTTATACTCGTGAAAATTAGATCAGGAAATTGAAAAAATAAATCCTACTAATATTTTATTTATTTTTTCATAGAATGGCAGCGCTGTTGGCCCACTGGCGATTGCTCCACTGCTAGGCTTGGCTATATATGGATTTGATTTTGCCGCACAAATCCCATACGGAATGAATCTTCTCATGAAATTCAGTTATGTACGGGTCGGTGTAGTGGCGTTGATACTCTCTGTTTTTGGCTTTGATCGTCCCGAATTAGAATGTGACGATATATATTGCCATTTCGGTGATCCGCGAGTGCTGCTCAAGTTTCTGGACATTGAACACCTATCGATGTGGTACCTCTTCTCGATACTCACAGTACTTATGCTCTTCTATAGAGTGCTAATGTATTTGAGTTTACGCAGACGTTGCGGTACATAAGCGATATTATTTTGTAAATGTGATTTTTAGTATTAAGTGGTAAAGTTAAGGTCAATTAAATAAAAATAAACAATGGTTTCATGGTGGATGTTAGTTGCTGCATAATCAGAAGTTCATGCACATACATAATATAATAATAATAGGCAATCTTATGCTGTGATAAATGATATGTTAATAGTGTACAATTTTTTACTTTATACGTGTAGTAATCTAATTGCAAGCAAACAAATACCCCTCTTATTCCAAAATTTTTACAAATTACATACCTAATAAGTGGCTTTGTAATTAAATTGTATGTAAAATTTTGTTACGATCGGAAAAGAACATATTGTTATGAGATAAGTAGGTACATAATCAAAGATATTCCACATATTTTAAGATGTACAAACTATTTTATAAAAAAGATGTTCTTGCGAACAATTAAATTTTTGGTATTTCTAAAAAAATAAACCCTGTTTTTATTTCACTTACATTACTTTATTATTTTTTTTTTGTCTTCTAATTTCATTTAGAATGTTAAACTTACTATTCTAAAAACATATAAATAAAACTATTTAAAAATTACACTTTATGCCTCATTTGCGCGTACTCGCCAACTTTTCTTTGCGTTTTTTGACATGCTTTTTCACTTTCACTTTGCGCTTTTCTGCCTTTGCCTCTTTGACAGCCTTCTTCCGTGCTTTTTTACTATTAGGAGATTCATCGCGTGGACGTGCTGACTTCACAAAACTTGTGTTACCCTCAGCCTCAGAATCTTCCTCATCATCACTTGAGCCAGTAGAACCGCCGACTATTTGACCTGCATTTTCCGCAATATTTTCTTTATCTTGCAAATTTTTTAGATTCTCATCTTCTATTGTTTCAGCCTGTACAAGAATATCTGGCTTTTTCTGCACATTTAGCTCAGCATTTAAGCCAGTGATTTTGCCATAGATAAGATCTTGTTTCACGCCTTTTTTCGCCTTATCCACGTCGCGTTCAAAGTGTCGCACCTAAGAAATGTTAAAATATTAACGGCATTTTGTATATTACGTTGCAATCAACTTACCTCATCTAGACGTTTTGGTATATACGTGTTCTGCCAAACAGCTTCATCGATTTTTTCTTGCGCCGTAATTGCCTCAAAGTCCCGATCTTTAATCTGTTCAGAAATACGCTCTAGGCATGCCTCCATGTTTTCTTCAGTAATCGATTGATCTGTAATAAAGTCGAATAGCTCCTTCACTGTCATTGTGGCCACTGAACGTTTTCGAAAAAAGTCTGATATGTTTGCACAATCTTTGCGCAAGAAGTCGAAAGCATGCGGATGATCGTGCTCTACTGACTGACTCACATCGATAATTATTAGCTGGCCGTCTTGCAGTAATATATTGAATTCTGATAAGTCTGCGTGCACTAATTTGCATTTGTTATAAATACGCCACATAAGCACCACGCATTCGCGGTACAATTCACGCGCCTTTGATGTGGTCAATTCAACGTCTTTCAATTTCGGTGAGGGCCAACCATTTTTGCCACAAAAACGCATCACCAACACATGTGAGCGCAGCAGCAGTGGTTCGGGCACAGGCACACCAGCATTATGCATACGCAGATAGTTACGCATCTCTTTCTCTGCCCAGGTGCGTACCATTTTGCGTGGATTGTGGCGGCAGTAGCCGTGACGGAAACGAAATTCACCTGACACATACTTGTCACGATCTTTAAAAATCAGTATGGACGTTTTATAGATTTTTATAGCATACTCGTCGCCATCCTTCGAGACAGCGTGATAAACATTTGCTTCCTTGCCAGTTGAGATGCAGCCATTGATTTCTTGTATGAAACCACGATTTAAAAGTTTGAACAGTATCATGCGCGTTCGAGGATCCATCACTTGTTCGGCAGTGGCGCGGTCATGCTTATCACGTACGCGAACACGTTCTTGGCGGCGATCAAATGTAACTAATTTATTGGCGGCCTGCGCACTCATATTTGCGTTAGGATCGTATTTTTCTACATTTATACGTGCGGAGTAACGTCGCAGTAGTTTTTCATTTGGTTGAAAGCTGTTCAAACGCTTTGCTTGCGAAGCACTACTTGCACTTGCGGTGCCCGCAGATCCGCCAGCAGTGTGGTTGAGTGAAATTTGAGCCGTTTGACCATTGTGCTTTTGGTAGCCTGTGTACGATTCTTCATAGTCATATGTGTCGTCACTGTCTTCGTGGTAGTCATAGTCATCATCGTCATCCTCATTCTGCTCTTCCGGACTTTGGTCATCACTTTTTTGGTTTAAGTCGTCGTTTTGTGCAACATCCTCTTTGATGTCCTTAAACGTGACTTGTTTCAATGTCATCTTGTTAAAGTTATTTACCAAATTATTCTGAATATGATAAAATGATTAATAAATAGTTTACAAAACCAACTTATTTTTTTGACAAAGATTGTGAAATAGTCCAAGCCAATTGGTTAAAAGGCAACGCCTTTAGCACATACCTTGTAGGGTATTTCCTCGTCCTCCTCAGCATCACTAAACTGGTGTGAATCCGATTCGGTCATTGCTAAATCAATCTTTAACTTTTCTTGGTAGGTAAAAAAATTACTAAATTAAAATTAAACTAAACAATTGGAGAAATCTACACGTGCTGCTGCTTGGCAGCGTTTAGCTAGAATTTTTCAATGAACTGCTTCTTAAATACTTATCATTCACAATCGATTTGTTGTGAAATTTAGATTCCATAAGGTGGTGCGAAATGGTTACGTTAACGTTACAGCACATCATGAAATTGATACACTCGAAGAAATGTGATCATTCGAAATAATAGAAACGGATGCATAGAAACGTATGACTACTTTATTGGGTACTTCGTTACCCTGCATGTGGATGTAGAGAAAAAACTTTGCAAGAGTTCACTAAAATCGATTCCACAATGGTTTACAATACGTAACATAACGCACATGGACTAACGTTTTTTGTGTTACTTTTTTCAACGATGTTTTAAGAGGTTCTATCCAGTTCTTCATTATTTTATTGCTTTGCTGTGAGTCTGCGCTGGTAATAAAAATTTTGTCATCTTATAAACTGGTAACAAAGTATTGCCCAGTGAAATATGCAATGCCAGAAATTTCCATAATTATTCATAGCTGAATTTTAACTGCATTACCAACGTACCTAGAATCGCGGTGACAAGAAGTGGCAACATTTTTTGGTAATGAAACTTTCCGGTTTCAAAATCATCGGTAACGTGCAGAAACGTTTTGTTATATTCCACGTAATTTCACGTAATGGAAACTTACGATGTATGACCAAGATATCTACAGGAACAAAGGGTGGCATTATTGGTTGTCTTTTAATTCGCATTTGTTTACTTTGAATAATCAAAACAAAACAGCGAATGATGCTCAGATCAGCTGTTTGTATCACGCTGAAAATCACAATAGATTACAATGGAATGTGAGTTTCAAGTAAAATGTTTGCCATTCTTTGTTAATAAATAAAAGTATTTTACATCCGTCTTTAAAATCACAAAGTGATATTCAAATGTTTGTGCTTGCTGAATTGAAAGATACCATTCGTATAGCGCCAGATCAATTTCATTTGAAATTGGTTGAAGCGATACGAGACGAAATCAACAGGAAGTTGGCCAATAAGGTAAACTAAAAATGACATATGAAGAGTTTTTGATGTTTCCACCATCAAGTAAATTGCAGGTTCTGTTGAATCTAGGCCTCTGCATTGCGCTCAAAGACATCGTATCGCTCAAAGATTCCATTATACTGCCTGGCGATGGCGCTTCACATACCGAAGTTCTCTTCCGCTACATCGTCTTTCGGCCAACTATTGGCAGCATACTTACAGGCAAAATACGTAGCTGTAGTCGAGAAGGTGTGCATGTAACACTTGGTTTCTTTGATGATATACTCATACCACCATCCGCTTTACAACATCCTTCACGTTTTGAAGAAGCCGAACAAGCCTGGGTATGGGAATACCCTTTGGAAGATGGTGCTAAGCACGATTTATTCATGGATATAGGTGAACCGATAAAATTTCGTGTATCACGTGAAATTTTCGAAGAAAGCTCACCAATAGGTCCTCCTAAAACAGATGCTCAGCAAGCAAGCACATCGGCAGCGGCTTCGGCAGCGGCGGCAGCGTCAACACAGCAATCTGAAGTAAAGACCCCTTATAGAATTATTGTAAGTGGAAAAATGGTACGCTCACAATTTTAAGAATGTTTATGAACTCCTCTTTCAGGCTGCCATTAATGAATCTGGATTAGGCGTGCTATCTTGGTGGGATCAACAAACTCAGGGTGGTGATGAGGGTGACGAAAACGAAGATGAGGATAATGTGGAATATGAAAATGACGAAGATGGCGAGGGTGCTTATGAGGAATGAAATAAATGTTTTATTTTACCAGCCAAATTATAATTTATTATTGTTCTTTGTACAAGTCGGAAAAAGAAATTCAATGATGATAAACACTCCCCTTGAAAGCAGAAGGCGCGGGAGTGATAATTATATGAACTCTTGCTTAAGCCAGTGAACGGAAGTAACGGCCACAATGCCCAAGTTCTGAAGCTGAGCTGTGGATATGTTTTTTGTTCGTCAAATCAAGGGCTAACGAAAGGTCATTAACAGCAGTCAGCTGAAACACGCGCTCACGCTAGAGCAATTCTTTAATAACTTAATTCGCATGTACTAAGAACATTTTCTTTGGCAATCTTCTTTCAAAGGTTTCGACTTGTGAATTTGTTTACACTCCTTTTGCAAAAACTTAATGCTATGACGAATAAACTCGTTCAACTTAGCCCGTAAATCACTCCCTACATGAAAACAATTTTTATTACAGTTATTTTCCACTTTAAAGTATTTTATTTTCAATTTGCATATCAATTGTGTTCTTTGCATGCGTTTGTTTACTTCTGTAGAGATAATTTCTATTTTAGCATCTTGTTTTAACAAACTATTTTCCATTTTAAATTTATCACTTACTTTAGAAACAGATTTTATTTTCAATACTTGCATTAACCCGCTTCCTTTTGATTTTTCTCCATTTAAATTGCATATTTAATTAGGGATTGAATTGTATTTTTCTTGCAGAGGGTAGTTTCTACTTATCGCTTTTTATTAATTGTACAATGTATCTTAAAATTTCCATTTTGCAAGTTTACCGTTTTTTTTTATGTAAATTTTGTTTCACTCACAATTATGTATTTTTTCCTTTAAATTGAAGTTTCATACTTTGTTTAATGTTAAATTAACAACTAGCTTAGTAGACTTAGAATTAAAATATAAATTTTAGTGAAAAGATTTAAATTTAATATGAGGTGTTAAATTATATTATGCTTAAAAGAAATTTTGCACTTGTCTTAGCCTTTGTATGTATTGCACATTTGGTTTTTTTTGGAACAATCAAAATAATGTTTTTTTTGTTTTAATTTTATGGGTGAAACATACATATTTTTATTTTGGTATTTGCATACATAATTTTTCTTTCATATTTGATCTGCCATTTAAATTTTTTTTTTGTTATATGAAAAGTGTGCCTTTCTAGCTTACAAATATTTAAATAATTGGTTTATTTTTATTTTGCAATTACTATTCGGTTGATCTAAAAATCGTTTAATTTCACACTTCTTCGATTTTAGTTAGTTCTTGAGTTGCATACATACTTTGGTTTGAATCTGATTAATTTGATTTTTAGTTTGAGATTCACATATTTATGAATGTTCATACATAAATACATACATACATTTAACGCCATGCATTTTGTATGTATGGATATACGTTGGTATATACTATGCATTTTAGTGCGCCTTTCGCACCCTTTTTTGTTTTTGCACTTGCCGTAAAGTTAGTTTTACCATTTGCCCTTATCTTCTTCTTTAATTTTGTTGTTGTTGGTTTCATGCGTTCCTTCTACTTTTTTAAATTGATTTTATCACAATTCAATGCTTCTTGATGTCTTTATACTTAAATTTTTAATTGGTTTCGTTCTCTTCCGCCATATTTTCTCAATACATGCATGTATGTATGTACATTAGATGGTACATTAAAATTTCTTCCAAGCGATTTTGAACGGTCACTATGAAAGTATATCAGGAGTGTACATCCTTTTCGGCACCCTGTAAAACAGCTAAATCGGGGCTTTCCATAACTTTATGTTCAAAATAGCTTGGAACAAGTTCTGCCTTATCTTGAGTTTCACACCAAAATTTCTATTCCACCCATAGTAAATACCAATATAAAAAGTGAACCATAGTGAAAAGTGAACCGGTTCGGGGAACGGTATAATGTACATATGTATGTATGCACATTAAGGCTGTGCATTTTATTGATTATTAAAAATTTTAATTAAACATAAAGTAAATAACTCAATTATTCGATTAATTGGAAATTATGATTACTCAAAAGTTCAGTTACTCGAGTAATCAAGATTTTGATTAACCAAAAACAAAAATATTTGAGTAATTTGCTTCACGATTAATCAACATTATGAGCAGGGAACGGATTTTATGGAAATTGCCTTTTTTTCTGCTAAAGAGATAGAGTATATTCGATTAAGAATGTCCACGATTTAGCTTTCCCTGATTCCATGTATACACATTTGATGTTGCCTTTTTTTTGCCTTTTTAAGATATTTGCCTTTTTTTTGCCTTTTTTAAGATATTTGCCTTTTTTTGTCTTTTCTACCTTTAAAAAAGTGATTATAGCATTTACAATTTTTTTTTTTAAGATTAAAAAATATACACATGCCCATCCGGCTTATAGAAGCGCAGAGACCTCTTGCCAAATTGGTGTTGGAAAAATTCAAAGCCGTTTTCTCAGCTAACGTAGGCTTGAAGACAATAAGGGGTGTGTATAAAATTGTAAAGGGCGAGGAAAACGACCTTATTCCTGATAATATGAACGTTTCAAACGTTCCATATTTAAATTGGGCTCCATTTGTATCAACTTACGTCGAGCGCACATTTAGTACATTCAAGGCTTTTCTTCGCGGAAATCGAATGAAAATGCTGCCAGAAAACTTCAAAATGCATCTTGTGGTTCAATGTTACTACAACTATACAGATTAAAGTTTTATGAGTTAGAAACTCGAAAGGATAAAATAGTCAAAGAGTCAAAGTACAAATTTTTCATATAATGAAACTATGTAGTTCATAGTTTTTCTCTTTTTACTTGTAATATAAAAATTTCTAAAATAAATATATTTTCTGATTGTTCTCGTATTTTCTGTTTTTTTAGGTCCTTATTTTGCTTTTTTGTCAATACCTTTGTTTTGCCTTTTTCTGGCTTTTTCGCTATTTTGTTTTGCCTTTTTTTGCCTTTTTTGCAATACCTAGTGCCTTTTCATGCCTTTTTCGCTATTTTATTTTGCCTTTTCCAGCCTATTTCGTTACTTTATTTTGCCTTTTTTATAGGTTTTTAGGTCCTAAAAATCCGTTCCCTGATTATGAGTAAAATGAGTATTCAACATTTCAAAGAACTATTTACATATAAAGTAGTTGAAGTTCCTTGATACTTTGAAAACAACGTTTCAGTTTTCAAAAATTAAAATTAAATATTTTTTCATATACAGAATGTAAAAAAGAAAATAAGCATTTTTAAAAGCAAACTCTTTTAACGAGCAAAACTAATTTTTTTGAGTAATCGTATTTCAAGTAGCTCGATTAATCATCGTTTTGAGAAATCCGAAATCTTGATTACTCGAGTAATTGATTAACCGAATAACTGATTAACCAACTTGCTCGAGTAATCGAATAATCGCACAGCCCTAATGTATGTACAATATTTTTTAAATTCTATTTTGTGAATTTCTGATATTCTTCGTTTAGATATTTCTGTGACTTTTTAACATTTTCCCCCCTAATTTCGTTTCGTGCTCGATTCTTTATGCTTTATTCCTCTTAACCTTTTTCATTTCTTTATTCTTTAATTTCGGGTTTTATCTCCCACCTTTCTACAACAAATTAGCTTGTGATGGTTCTTTTTTTATATTTATATTTATTTTTATTTATTTTATTTCTTTATTTAAATATTTTTTTTTAATTTATGTTGCTTTTCTTTTACTTGATCGTATTTAATTATGTATTTTATTTCATTATACTTACATAGTTTTGTTTTACTTTATTTTATTTTGTTAAGTTTAATTTCAGTTAAAAGCTTTAATGTTATTTGTTTGTAATATTTTGTTTTGTTCATTTTGTTTAATTTAATTTAATTTTTTTTATTATTATTATTTTCTGGCCTAATAAGAATTTATGTTCAATATAAATTATTTTATGGTTTTTGTAGCGATCACTTTGTAGAATATATTTTTGGTACACTTGTAGGCTGGTGTGATCTATTATTTAATGGTGCAAATAAAACACTTATTCCACCTTCGTTGCCCAACGTTTCGCTGAAATTTCCAGCATCATCAGGGGCCAAATAATATTAAACATTTGCTTTAAACTTAATATTAATACATATACACATAATCAGTACCACTCTCTATGGTAGTCTTGTCATTACATTATTTTATTTTAATAAGTTTTATTTTATTTTCTGTTTTAGTTATTTGATTGTTTATTTTACTTGGTTTTTTTTAATTTTCTGTCAATAAAATTTATTTGCTATATTTTATTTTGCCTTATTTTATTTGACGTTAGTTTTTATTTTTTTGTTTTTCAGTTTATACTCTTAATTTGTTTGTTCTTTTCTTGCTTTGCTTACTCTTTATTCCTTGTTTCCGCCTTTCTCAGTCTCTTTCTAAAACTTGTCTATATAAACTTCCCCTTTTAAGTTTTTAATACAACTCTGCCTTTGTGTTCTTGTAATTCTCTTTAGTTATTCTAACTATAAATTTATAGCGTTCTATGACGGTCGCTTTCACTTTTTTCTGTATTTTCCTCAAAGAATTGCTACTTTTGGATTAGTTTGATTTGATTCTTTTTAGATGATCTACGACAAAGTTTTAATTAAAGCTATTTCTCATGTAAAATGTTTAAGAAACAATATTTAATCTTACTTACATACATACATACATATGTATATGGATAGATTTTACTCTCCTTTTTCAAGTAAAAATCTCTACTAATTTTTTATAATAACATAAAAACAAAGCTTCATACTTACATAAACATACACAATATTTTTTCTGGCTTTAGCATTTTCCATTTCGAGCTTTCACTTAATCATAAGAAAACCAAGAATTCTCTTAATTATATTTATCTACATCCATATGTTGAACATTTATTCTTGTTTTGGTTTGGTCAAAAAGAGATATTAATTTTGTATGGAAAAAACTTTTCTGAGCCATACGTTTTGAAAGAGAATTTTATAAAAAAAGGTGTGCATACATATTTCTATATTCTGTATCTCTTTTTGTTTGAAATAATTTGTTCCATTAGAAAATTAGTAAATCTTATCATTACAATAGCTACATACTGATAAAATCGATTTATGCAAGTATTTTTCATATCTCATTTAACTGTAGTTCTATATTTTACAATTTCGCGTTATTTTTTTTTGTATTTAGATAGAGCTTTTGAAGAACAGCGTTAAAGAGTTAAAGCTGATTTTTGATGATTTTCATGTTACGAAGAGTTTTTGCGAGCTTTGAGCTTTTACATCTCAAACAAGTTCTTCTTTTTTGGAACTTTTCGAAGCAGTGAAAACTTGTTAGCAATTTGGACTAAATGTGAATGCAAATTTGTAACAATATTTTTCCTTGTTTTTGTTTATTATGAAAGCAGTTAAACGTTACAGCTACATAAATATGTATTTATCAGTTTCGTTTTGTTCTCAACTTGAAGACTTTGATTTAAGTAGGTGTATGATTAATGTGACCAACCGTACTTCTTTGGGAAGTACAGTACTTCTTTTTTCGCTCTTGTACTTCGTACTTCGAAGTACAGTCAAATGTACTTCTTTGCGATATTTTGTACTTCGGGAGGGAGATTCTGTAACCAGTTAGCAACAATTTTCGGATCGCTATCGCACTTTTTGACGCATGATATAAATGTTTTTACGTCAAAAAATGCCATAGCGATTCGAAAATTGTCGCTAACTGGTTACAGAATCTCCCCCCGGTCCTGTTCTTCTCCGTTCTTCTGGACATTCGTCACATGGCCTGGACGATAAATTCGTTCAAACCATTAAAGTCGCCGGGGGCCGATGGCATCATATCTGCGCAGCTGCAAAGGGCTCTGAAGATGTCGTGCAATTGGTTTGATCCATGCATGAGGACCGGGTACATCCCCAAGGCTTGGAGGGTAGTCAGTGTTGCGTTCATCCCGAAAGCCGGGAAAGGTTATCATGTTTCTCCTATGGATTTTAGGCCTATCAGTCACTGTTTTTCAAGAGCTCAATATGCTTATTGCAAGAAAAGGTCGGTGAATACCGCCCTGCACACATTGGTAAAGTGGTCAGAGGAAGTCTTCACGCATGAAGATTGTGCAGTAGGGGCCTCTCGATATCGAGGGGGCGTTCAACAATGTCCCTCCAGAGGCATTAGTCAAGTATATTCATAATCTGGGGGTTGAAACCAACCTAATAAGTTTCCTTCGTGACAGAACTGTCGCGGCGAAGTGGGGAGTCAATGGGAGCCCTCCAAAAGGTGGTGTTCTCTCGCTCCTGCCCTGGATTGCGGTTGTAAACGACCTTCTAGAGGAACTGGAAAAGTGGGCTGTCGGGTGATCGCCTATGTAGATGATGTGGAACTTTTGGTTAAGGGACGATTTCTGTACACCCTTTTTATTCTAGCTCAAGGTTACCTGAACCAGGTAACTAGGTTGACGATCAACGGTGGCTGTCGTAGAAGCCTAATATTCAAGAGGAAGTTGAAGNATGTCGTGCAATTGGTTTGATCCATGCATGAGGACCGGGTACATCTCCAAGGCTTGGAGGGTAGTCAGTGTTGCGTTCATCCCGAAAGCCGGGAAAGGTTATCATGTTTCTCCTATGGATTTTAGGCCTATCAGTCACTGTTTTTCAAGAGCTCAATATGCTTATTGCAAGAAAAGGTCGGTGAATACCGCCCTGCACACATTGGTAAAGTGGTCAGAGGAAGTCTTCACGCATGAAGATTGTGCAGCAGGGGCCTCTCGATATCGAGGGGGCGTTCAACAATGTCCCTCCAGAGGCATTAGTCAAGTATATTCATAATCTGGGGGTTGAAACCAACCTAATAAGTTTCCTTCGTGACAGAACTGTCGCGGCGAAGTGGGGAGTCAATGGGAGCCCTCCAAAAGGTGGTGTTCTCTCGCTCCTGCCCTGGATTGCGGTTGTAAACGACCTTCTAGAGGAACTGGAAAAGTGGGCTGTCGGGTGATCGCCTATGTAGATGATGTGGAACTTTTGGTTAAGGGACGATTTCTGTACACCCTTTTTATTCTAGCTCAAGGTTACCTGAACCAGGTAACTAGGTTGACGATCAACGGTGGCTGTCGTAGAAGCCTAATATTCAAGAGGAAGTTGAAGTGGAATCATCTCCACACTTTCATTTAGACTGTCCAACCTTCGCGAGGCTTGGATGGAAACATTTGGGCGCGCACTTGTGAACAAACACTGAGCTCTCAGGGATCAAAATTAGCCCCATTCGAAATTTCGTAATCGGCTCGCGGCGTTAACGTAACTCAACCTAATCTGTACTTCTTTGAGCTATGAAATAGTTGGTCACATTATGTATGATGCCAATACTAAGGTAAAGCAATCCGCTGAACCGTTCTTCAAAATAGTGTTAAATACGCTCTGTGTTTGCTCGTACTTATGTTCACTGAAGGTAGCTACAACTACCAAAGTAAGAACCACGTAAAAAGCTTTTCAAAGCTTTGTTTTAGATGAAAGTGTGTAAAAGCTCTCATAAGTCGTCAGCGTTTTATATAGACCAGTCATGAGAAAAATAAATACCGTTGCAGCAACGTTCGAAAATTTTCTATATAATTTATATCGGTGATGGGCACCGCCTTAACCGCAGGCAAAGCTCAAATGAGATCCTTTCTGATATAAAAGGCGCGCATGATGAAAGCTTTCCCTGATTGTTACTGTTTTAAAACGAAATTAAAGTGTTCAACCGCCATTTAGCAATTTCGAGTATTTTCATACAAATTTGAAACTGTATTTTTTAATGCAGTTCTCTGAAGCTATTGGCTTGGAAAACTTATACTAAATGCGCTTATTTGCCTTCTAATAATGTTCGAGAATTGTTTTATAGAAATATCCTCCGATCGAGAGATGTGTTATAATTAATACATATGTACGGTTACTCCCAAAATTGAGCGTACGGCTCTTTTTTTATTAATATTCGCAATTCTGAAATTTTTTTATATGAAAAAAAAAATACCTAGAACAGTCAGCAAAAAATTCTCAAAAATCAACGCGATTTTTTAGAGATTTGAAATTTGACATTATTATACTACAATGTTAAAATATAAACCATATTTTAATACGAAATTTACCAAAAATTTTTAGCATGTAAACCATTGCGAATATTAACAAACAAGAGCCGTACGCTCAATTTTGGGAGTAACTGTATGTGGGAATTTGATAGCAGAGATTTTCGGTAAAGTTTGGAAAAATGTGACAAATATTTTTATTTAAGCGCATGTATGTGCATAAGGGTGCATCACACTCAATAAAAAAATGGTTCTGTTTTTCTACAGGAATTACAAAACTTTGTGAAGAATATTAATGGCTGGTTTTTCCAACTCAACTTAACTTAGTTAAGCCAATTTGCTTGACTTAGTCAAGAATAAGCTTTGTAAAACGTAGGCTAACTTTTGACTTAAGTCCAAAAAGTGGCCAAACTAAGTTAAGTAGAGTTGGAGAAACCAGCCCTAAGATTTACGTGAGCTGGCCTTAATTGATTTTATTTATTATTATTTATCTAAAAAATAATGAGATTTTCAGAGGTATTCGTTCGGCTCACGTAAAACTTAATATTTCCCCGAAGTATTTTGTCCAAATTTTATAACTACGGTGGAAACCCCGCAACATTTTTTGGTGCGGCATCCTAACGTACATATGTCATATGTATGTATGTATGCATGCTATGCAAATCTTAAATGTTGCTTTTTTAGTTTTTTATTTGATTGTATTGAATATTTTCTATTTGTAAATATGTATTAATGTATTTCTCTGCTTATGTAGTTTGTGTAGGTGCTGAGTAAATATGTACATATGTATGTATTTGCTCGCGTATAAACTAAGTGGGCGGATGTATGATTTTGTTGGGGAACATAAGTGTTTATAGTTTACTTAAAGTTAAACTTAACATGATTATACAAAAATATATATTTACATACAGAAATTACTTAAGTTGAAATTCCATATGCTTGAAAGCATTGCACTAGTTATTTTCGTACTCGTTAAAACAATTAAAAAATGTCCGATCATTACGCCGATACATAGAACTGAGAGTACGATTTCACAGCAAGCTTTTCAGGCATTCAGCGCTTTTCAGGCTTTCAGCGCTCTATGCGTTTTTTTTATTACACCTTGGGGGCCAAAAGCCCCATCATCGGAAAAGCTTGCTATAGAGTTCTACTCCTTTAACAGCAATGAAAACAGAAAGCTTGAAAAGAACTGAATGCCGTAAAAGCTAAGATGCAGCTTAAAAAAAAATTTCGTGTACTACATATATCGCCAATGAATATTTATTTAGTTTCAATTTTCTATAAAATAGGACCTAAACTAAAACATTGAATCACAGCGAATTAATATTTAATAAATAAATACACACTAAAAATATTTATATCATAGTATTCTTGTAAAGGAATTAATATAACTCAAAAACACCCGATGTCTACATACATATATCACTATTTAAAATGACGCTATAAAAGAAAAACGGCGTTAGTACCAGGTACTCATGAAATTTGATGTGTAAACATCCCGGTTCCGAACTGGGCTCGAAATGGTCCCGAAAAAGTCTCAAACCAGTCCCGAAAAAGTTCCAAACTAGCCTGGAAAAAATCCTGAACTAATCCCCAACTAGTCTCAAACGGGCAGTGTTGCTGGAACAGCTGATTAGTTTCGTTTTCATTTACACTAAGTACTTCTGAATTCGGCTTGGTGTGCGCGAATCTTGCAAAGATGTTTACACATCAAAAACCGAATTCGCCTAATTTTTTGAGCGTGCCTACGGCGGAAACTTAAATATTTTTGATCTAAAATGTCGAAAGAGGTACACAGCGTATGAAAACTAAACAAATACTAAATGATTTTTATAATTTTTTATTTACTTCTACAAACGAGGCTCCATTTAGAACTCTTCATATAGTCTAAGATCCGAATAGGGCACGACCTTCACCCATCTGTTTAATGTATGAAATCTATTTTGTATGAAATTTAATGTGGTAGCAAATATTTCGCGAGTGGGTTGGCTGAAAAAATCCTGGCCATGATATTTTTAATTAAATATTCAAAAATTATAATTTTTTGAATTTTGCAAATTATTTTTAATTACTTCTTATGTATTATGATTCCTCAGGTGTTTTATTGTCGCAAAATTAATAAAAATATGTTTAACCCCATGACCAAATAGCCGGATAACCGGGGAGGTGTACCTGTAATGCACCATGGTCTGAATGCCTCTTTTTCTGGCCAAAACTAATCACGACTAAATAAATAAGTAGTTCATTTAAAAAACACGAGTTTTTTTTATTGATTAGCATATGATGTCCCACATTTTTGTAAAAAAAAAATATTTAAGGGGTCTAAAAATTTAAATTTGTAGTTTTAATAAAACAGTTGCGTTTTTTTATAATATTCGTTTGAAGGAAAAAAAATTTCACTTGCTCCAGTGGAAATTATTGAAAAATGATGCCAAATTATACTGATTTCAAAGAAGTCTGAATTTCTTAACTTGCGTTAAAATGAGCAAGCCGTGCAGCAACATTTTAAATAGCCTTTTGTTTCCTACCTTTATTGACTTCACCTTTGCAAACGGTAAATACTACGAAGAAAGCCTACGAAAATAACCGTTTTTTTTCAGAAATCGCAGCATAAGATATGGTGACATAAGCTCACAAGATATAGATTTTTTTTCTTCTACCTTACCACACCTGGCCAAAGTTTCTAAGTTAAGATTTGAGAAAAATATAAAATTTATGTTAACACGTGTAAAACGTTAGTTTTGGCCAGAAAAATAGGCGTTTTGATCACAGTGCAGTGTTTTAAATACGTATGTATAACTTGGCGAACTATTTATTGAATATGTCAATGTTATTGAATATATTTTTTTTTTATCAAATCATATACCTATTGTGAGACCAGCGACCGTAACCGTTATGATTTTTATAAGAAAATCATAATTTAATCGTTATTTTGCGGTTTTTATTTGTTCGATCATCTTTAATCGTAATTTTATGATTTTTATTTGATCGATCATCTCTATTCGTTATTGTGTGATTTAAATTTTTTCGATCACAAATAATCGGTATTTTGGATTTTTATTTTTTTCGATAATTTTTAACCGTTGTAATAGAGACTGCGTTTCTATAACCGGTTTAATTCTTTTAGGATCTAAACAATTAAATCTGAAAATAACGGTTTTAACATGATCGAAAAAATAAAAATCAGAAAATAACGATTAAAAATGGTCCGCAAAATAAAAATCCAAGAACAACGATTATTTTTGATCGAAAAAATATATATCATAAAATAACGATTAAAAATGATCGTAAAAATATAAATAAAAAATTACGATTTGGATAATGACGATTATTTTCAGTCGCTGTGTTAGACAAAGTTACCTGCGTTTCAAAATACAAATTGCCCATAGCCCGCAGTTACAGATACAGTGTAACCAAGAATTATTTGTAAACCTATTTTAATTATGATTTACATGAAACCGCAAAATAAAAATTTCGAGGCTTTTTTTTTACTCGCAACAATAATAGCAATAAGTTGTTCTAAAATCACTATATAGTAGCAAAAATTCGCTAAATGCGAGTACGAGTACTAAAAAGTGCTTAAACTATGAATTTCCAAGTGACAAATTTGTTGAATAAAGTTCTTAGAATATTTTTTATACATAGTACATACATGTTTTGCTTTAGCTTGAGGAACATTGCCATTCTTTAGCAGTATTATAAACATTGTTTATTTAAAGTAAGTTTTACTATTAAGTTTAACACAAACTTTGTTTTTGGTTTTGTGTTTTCCGAGTTTAGTTGTAGAAATAGTAAACTACGTTTTAGGAAATTGAAGAAAGAATATATATGTACTATTAGATACGAGCAAACGCACGCTCTTTCTGAATAAAAAATTCGTTTTGCATTTTTTGTAAAAATAATATAACTAATATGTTGTTAGAGTTTTAATGTTGTGATGCTCGTAAATAGTAGCTAAAGATTCATAGAGTTTTTTATTTATTCACTTGTAAAAATGCAAACCAATTTTTTCGGTGCATATATTTTAACATTTTTTCCTGCTTTTTGTTTTTTGTTTTTTTAACTGTATACGTATGTATGTATTTGCATTTTGAGTATTCAGTGCAGCCTTTAAAGTTTTTAGTAAATACATAGCTTCATAAGTTCCAACTTTAGCGTCAAAATTTGTTTGCTAGTTTCCATTGGCAATAGCATCAACATCACAAGTATCATTTTCATAATTTTCATTAGCATCCATTTAAGTTGGAGTACAGTTCCTCTTCCAATTTTTGCTTTTCCCTTCACAAAACTCTGTATAGCTTGCAGCATCTTTGTAGTTCCGCAAGCGTATTATTCAATGATTAAGCAGCGTGGCAAATGCTCTTTCAAGTAATCGAACAATTCATGTGATGCCCCCGGACAATTGGTCAATTCGAGTTCTTGCAAATGACGCAATTGTATGAGACTTGACAGACCTGAGGAGGTGAGTAGTGGACAGCCGGCTAGTGAGAGTACTTGTAGATTACGCATTGAGCATAGGTGTTGTAGACCAAAGTCGCGTACTTGTGAGCACCAGCGCAAAAAGAGTGCGGTTAGTGAGAGCATTGTTGAGATGTAGCCGACACCGATATCGGTGATGTGCACGCACCTGGAAAAGAGGAGGGGATTTGTGAAATGTATACTTCGAAAAGGAATACAAAACGAAATGAAGATGATTGAAAATTTTTACTGATTTGCACTCATTTATACGCCTATATATCGCACATTTGCTGGAAGAAATCTATAGAGACCGCGCTTCAAAGCCTGGTAACATACAACGAAAAGCCACTCAGCTTCAAGTACTGCTGTTTTCTATAGCTATTTTAAAAATTCATGAAGCTTTAAGTAAATGTGTACTGAGGCAACTAGGAGTAGAAAATTCTCCGGTGGAGATTTTAAGGCAAATATTTATAGGCTGGGTAGTGTCGGCAAGCATAAGTGACATATGTGAAAACAGGCACGCTCCAACGTTTGGAATCCAATTTCTGGCAGCGAACTCCAGCACATCGGCAGCGAACTACGGTTAGCACATTCCAGCTGCATATCCTCAAATCACAATCCTTTAAAATTTCGCCTACAGCGGAACCTGTAGTGGCCCCACTATTACTCCATCGCTTCCACGCAGTGGGTACCGTATGCCGCACATGGGTTGCTCACATTGCCCATGGTGTGCAACTTAATTTTGAACCCCGCAGCTCACCACTCAACTGCTGTGCTGATGACCAGCAAGAAACGGTTCCTCTTACGGCTAGCTAGGCAGTGACACTGGTCTGGCCCGGAGCATCTGCTTCGTGAATCCGTACAAAACTACTGTGACTAGCACAAGCTATTACGCGGTGGCCAGGAATCACACACACATGCCCGCTTGGAAGGGAAACAGACATGAAAACCTTTCTATGTGTACACTTGCACTCCATAGTGGATTGCTGCACCAATCCGTACAGCCAAAATGCTTGGCAGCGCCTGAGTTGGCTAGGGCTGCCCTTGCCCACGCTTCCATGGCAGTGAGTTGGTACACAGCCCCCACATTCTAGAGCGAGTGGACTTCGAGAGGTGCAGTATCTGGAATCGGGGTCCCGTAAACTTATCTACAGATGGATCGAAGCTGAATGGGAAGGTAGATGGAGGTGTCTTCTGCGAAGAATCCGGATCACTGCAGCGTCTTCCAGGCAGAGGTGGTCGTAACAAAATAGGTTTCGGATTGGTTGCTATCTAGTGTGACACCTTTTATTTAAGCAGGGGAATATTTATTCCAAGCAACTATCAAGGCTCTTGGCTCCTTGACGGTGCGTTCGAGAACGAGTTTGACTTCTTTATCGACACCATCGGATTACTTTGTTATGAAGTTTATTCGGGTTTAAGATCACAACGAGATCTCTGGACACTGCATGGCCGATGAGCTGGAAAGACAGAGAACCCTTGAGGAATTACTTCCGGATTGAGGTCTGGGAGCTTCCCTGACCCCATGTGGTCTGCTTCTTGACAGATGGACGTTTAGTCAACTCAGTAAGCGCTGGGCGAAGACCCTGGGATGCAAGATGGCAAAATCCTTCTGGTCACGTGTAGACTGGAGGCGGTATGGGTAGATCTTGAGACTAAGCAAGTTGCACTCACGCCAGCAGAAACAAGCAACTTCGCACCAAAATAAAATGTCATTTTGGTCTCTCAATTTCCCCTACTTTGCTGGATTTTTGTGTACGAGAACAGCAAAACCTGATAGTTTTTGATAGTTATTAACGCGAATGCACCTATAGTATGTGCACACAACAACCATTGACATTTTTTCGTTGGGCATTGATTTTTTCCTTTATTTTCCCCATCCTAACCTACTCCTACCAGCCGGGTGTAACGTTTTTGAAACTTACCTATCCAACGTCAGCTCTTCCAGCTGATTCAGATCACAGGCTATATACTCCAGCGATGCGTCAGTGATGCGCGGACACCAAGACAAATCGAGGGCACGTAACTTTTGTAGATTCTCGGCAATCAATTCAACGCCATCATCAGTAAGTTTACTGCAACCGGATAGGCTAAGCACCGTTAAGTGGGGCAAAGAGTGCACTGCAATGAGAGAAGGAAAAGTGTGCAAAGAATTAAAATGAGGGCCAGGCGTTTTATAAGCTATGTATGTATGTATGCATGAAAAATATATAAATACCTACGCATGTAGCTATGTGTATGATTGAGTATTAGGAAAGTTAGTCCCGGAATCCCGGGATTCTTGGCAAATAGAAACTCCTTTTCTTTACCAATATTGGCTATATGTATTTATTTTTTTATTTAATAGTGAATATTTTTTCATAAATGTCTAGCTCAATAGTGAATTTTCCACACAAAAATCAATATATACGTGAAACCATGGGCCAAATATTGTAAAATTGCATTTTTCGTTTCTCACATTGACGTAAGTAATTCCAAAATGATTCAAAAAATTCAGTGAAATGTGCTTCGGGAAGAAGTATGGGTATCAAATTAAAGAGGAAATTCTGTAGATTTAATCAGATCAATTTTTTTTTGTGCAAATAGACTGGTAAGTATTGAAAATGTCCTTTAAAAATTTTTTCCTTGAAATTTCGCAATATTTGTTTTTGAAAAGTTATATACTACGGATAAACTCGATAATATCCTCGAATTTCGTCCTTCTAACCAAGTCAGCTTAAAAATTTCGTATTCGTCCTTGTGAATCCAAAAAATTTAAATTCATCTTAATTCTAAAGAAATTTCCTTCCTTCTATTTGGTATCCATATTTTTATTTAAAAATGCATTGAATTTTTAAAATAATTTTTGGAATTAATCATATCTTTGATACTACAAAGTCCTTTAAAATAAATCCTGACGGCAAAGAGAAAAAATAAAAACGTCACTTTAAATAAAAAGTTGGTTTCAAACCCATTTATTTATTATTTATTTTATGTTAGGAGAGCTTCTGAAACAATTTAGAAGCAATTTTTTCGATTTAAGTTGTTGAAAAGTAATGAATATCTAAATCCCGGGACTAATCCCGGGATCCCGGAATTGTGATAACGACATCCCGAAAAACTCGGGATCGTAAAGTCAAAAAAATTAACATCCCTATTGAGCATATAAAAAAGAGGTTAGTTAAACTTGTGTTACATATACACATACGTAAGTATGTACCAGGGTAACCAACTCATTTTTGAGAATTCCCCGATTTCGACAATGAAATTCCCCGATTTTGCTCGAAATTTCGTAAAATTCCTCAAACGTAAATACCTCCTTATTAAAAAAACACAAAAATTTAATGTATTTTGATATATTGCTGGTCTTTCTGTTTATTTTATTTTATAAATCCAAGTTTGAAACTTTGTGCAATATTTGAAAAATATTCAACAAACTTTCCTAAAAATTTCGACCTTTCTAACTCGATTTTCTATAAATATTTTGACGCCGTTTTGCAGCGCACTCAATTCTATTATAATAAAGTGCAAGTGTGTAAAAAATTTCGTTTTAGAATTTTTTGCCGAAGTTTTTGCGGTTTTCTTCCATATGAAAATAAATTATGTTTATTCGTTATATGAAAGCAAAGGCGATAAACAAAAATTCTAAAAAATCAACGGTAATTTTTGGCCATTTGAAACTTTATTATACTAGAATTGAACGAGCTGAAATTCCCCACAAAAAACGGCCCATTCCCCGATTCCCCACGCAAACTGAAATTCCCCGCATATCGGGGAGTTCCCCACGAGGTGACTTCCCTGGTATGTACACAGAGCCCTATTAAGTTTTTCTTATATATATGTATAAAAATTCACACCAAATTCACGAGTGATGAGTGACTAGTAGTGTGAATGAATGAAAAATGCGCTGCGCAACGTAACACTGCAATAAGGACTTTTGCACTCTACAAACATTCATATGTACATACGTGCGTTCGTACGTACGGACCAAAAGGATGGGTTGCTGCGCAAATCGAAATTTGCATGAAAAATAAGAAGACTTGGGGGAAATGACAAACTTGTATATGTACACATGAATTGGCAAGTAAATATATAATGCATTCGTATTTTATTTTTCCTGCAGCAGCAGTTGTACGCCTTGCTTCAGCTGAGCCACACCAAACTAATGTTACTGCAGCAGTCACGTCAACGTGATGCATCACCAACAAGACTCACCACTCACTGCAGAGATATGTATGTATGTATGAATGAATGTTACGAAATGTAAAAAAAAAATAGTTATGAATGAATAAATGAATGGCAAATAATGCAAAATAAATGCAGCTGACATACTTTGTTTGTGGTTACTGGTTACTGACAAAACAACCAATTGGTGGGACAGCAGTTGGTAGTGTAGCCAGAAGCGGAGTAAACGGTAACATAACCGTTGTAACAGTGAGTATGCAGATGACTTAAAAGACAAACCGAAGGATAATGGCTTGGGGCAGAGAGTAAATAGAAGTGACAAACCATCAGCGTGGCAGACGGTTGACCATTTGCAGAAACAAAGCTGATTTGTCTAGTTGCAGAGAAAACCGCAAAGCGCGCACACGACGGTATCTGGTTGCTGTTACCCCGGCAATTTATGCATAGATTGAAATGTATACTCTCTGCTCTCAGGCTTGCTGGTGATTTATTATAATGAAGTAAGAGTATTATATTTTATAAAAAAAAATGTATGGCACAATATACATTTTTATTTTCTCGTTTTATTTTGAGTAGTAACTAATTATTACTACTGCATTGCTGCAATATTTGAAAGTCATATTTTTTGTTATTTAAAATAACAAGTTAACAATTGGTTATTGATGTCAAAACCTTTTTCTCTTTTACTACTACCAGGTACTATGGTACTACTACGGAGTATTAGTACGCACCTCCTACAGCTCAGCCACAGCGGCCGACAAGAAAAAATATTAATAAAGTAAATACACTGACTCAAAAAAGTGACCACGTGTTGATTTTTTTTTTGGTAATATTCACGATGCCTTTCAAGTGATTTTTTTTTGTAATTATTTTAATATAAAAATATTGTCAAAACTTCAACCAAACTCATACAAACCAAAGTCTCAAACTCGATGCAAAATTTAGAAAAATTCAAAAAAAATTCATCAAAAATTCAAAGTTTTTAATTTGAATTTTTAGAACATTTTTGGGCGTTCAGTTTTATAGCCCATACAATTTTTGGTATTCTATACGCTGCGTGCACAATTTCCACTGCAATTGTGAGGTAGTGTGCTAAGCGTGTTTGAATCGCTATATATTCGAAATGGAAATTCCTAGAAACAAAAGTGTTACATATTACAGTGATTTGTCTCCAAATATGAAATTTTTTCAAACCACAAGCAAAATTTTTTTGGCACCTACGTCTTCAAGAGTATTTGTGATAAAAATGATTGCAGTACTCAGAGATTTTATAGTTGGCACAAAATCAGGTTTTTAAACATTCTTATTTGTAAAGCGAAGCACATATTGTTGGCTGATTTCTAATAACATTATTTAGTTATAATTTAATGTATTACCTTAATATAAACTAGATATGTATGCATACATATATGTATATATTTGCTTTACGGAATTCTGTACTGAGAAATTGGAAAATCTACACTCAGAAAAAAGTAGCTAAATATATTTCGCCTAACACAAGATTTGGTAACTATAACCAAATAACGTAACTATAATCATATCATGTATTGAGAGAAACATATTTAGTAGACGTAACTAAAAGAACAAATTTTTGCTTTAGAAAATTCTATATGGAAAAATCGGAAAAGCACTTGTGCGCACTCTTTCTTTGGCAATACGGAACATTAAAATGGAGAATTTTGCTGTACACAGTTTTAAATACAGCATTTTGATTGCAAAATTTTAGATACGGAATTTTGAACCATAATAATTTTGTACTCAACCCGTTCTTAAAAATGGTACTTCAGGTTTTCTCATAAACGTGGGTTATCGAATTGATACGCTCTTGAAGGCTGTATCGCGATGTTTGGCAAAAAAATTGTTATAATGAAAAAACTTTTTCCTCCATATGCTTATCACAACGACATTTCGCAAAATTAAATAGGGGTATTCTCGCAGTCTTGCAAAGCCCTTGCACGGTGAACGGATTGCACTGTTTGAAAACCTGTCCCATAGGAAAACCGTGCAATCCATGCAGTCCGTGCACTGTGCAAGGGCTTTGGAAGACTCCGAGAATACGCCTAATATATTTCAACCCTTAGCTATTTTCATCTACATGCATACATAATTATATGTATATCTTTACCTTAATATACATAGAAAGTCTTTATATAATGAGGCGTATTTTTGTATAGAAAATGATAGGAAAATGTCATGATTTTCGATTCTTTACAAAGTGATTTTAACTTTTAATAGAAAATCAAGTTCTTCAGCCAAACAATTATTTTTAAGGCTACAAATAATTTTTTTTTTTAAATTTTCCATATTTTCGGATAAAATCCCCTGTAAGTATGCTTTGGAATTAGATTGGTGGCGAAATGGTAAACAATCAATACGAGTAGCATGTTGGCTACGAATGTGTGTAAATTCTTTAGTGGAAATGGCATAGTAAATCCCAGCATTCGTTATTCATGAATGCACGGGAAGCAATGTCGTCTGCTCATCAATTTCGCAATCAATTTGTCGCATGCAAATATGCAGTTATGCATTGCAATCAAATCACTAGCTGAGAGAGAAATAATAAATATGCACTTGTACATACATACATATATGCATATGCTATACACACGCACACATACATACATTACTACATTAAAAGTGCAAATAAATAACAATGATTGCATAGTTGTAAGGAAAACAAGTTCTTTAATTTATTTTTTGCAACTATTTCTGACTTTGCAAATCAAATGTTGACGCTGCATACATAAATATAATGTCAATGAAAACTTGGTGTTGCTACTTTGCAGAAAATGCAAATACGAAAGTTAGCATGGGAAAATTCGAGGAAAAGTCATCCGAAAATGAAAAAAAAAAATTCATGTAATTCAAATTCTTACATCAAGAATGGGATAGCATCTACAATATATAGTATATTTATTTTCTCACTTACTTGAGAAATGTTACTTGCCACTCTTACTTCTTGAAACCAAGCTCAGAATGGCCTAATCAGGGATGCTCTATCTATTGGTGGTATTACCAGACTTCCGATTCGGACCGGTAAAGGGTTAAACTGATCGGATTCTGAGAATAAAAATATGTAACTTTTGTTTGAGACGTTTTTCTCGGAAGTGCCTTTTCAAATCCTAAACTACCGCCGAAATTCAACTCGTTCGGAAGTTGGTAATACCATCAAAAGATAGAATATCCCTGATTTGGTAGATAATATTTTTGCATTTTTTAATAAAAAGAACATTAGCCTACATTTCAGAGGGGGTGCACGGGTGGTCTAGGACACCCTGTATAATTTTCATACCGAAGTATAGTTGAGCCGTAAAAGGTATGTAAGGAAAACATGTTTGGATATTTATACATATATGTGTAAGGTTATTATTATTGTAGGCTTATTAAATGTTCTTTCGCGTTTTTACTTCAGCTTTCCAAGATGTGCTGTGTAGTTTCGATATCCGTCGTGCAAAAACTGCATCGCTCCTGAAGTGCCCTTTCAGAATTAATGTAATAATTCGTAAGTGGTTCTTGTATAAGCTTATACATTTCTTAAAGCGCTTTTGGTTATATATTCCGATTTATTTGTGCCTCTTCCTCCAGCCGTGCCATGGCAGGAAATTGGCATCCTTTCCTATGCCACCGAAGGGTTCTGGCCCGATGAAAGGGGTTAATGATCCTTTCTTCGCAAGTTTACCGGCAATCGCATTTCCTTCAATGTCAATATGTCCCGGAATCCAGAGAACCCAAATTCGATAGGTCTGACCAAGGATGTTCAGCTTATCAAGGCATTCCATCACCAGTTTTGATGTTACCTGATGAGATCTGAGGGCCTTTATAGCCACTGGGCTGTCAATCAAAAGCGCAATGTTCTAATTCCGGTGGTTTCGCTCGATATTAAACTACGCATATCATTTTTTAATGGATTTTTCAGCTATACATATGTTCCGAGTATCTCAATCTTGGTACAACTACACTTATGCCGGTATATTCTCTAGTCAATGAGCCATCAGTATACCAGGTTTATTCGATTTTTTTCCATGCAAAGTAATATGTTCGGCAATTATTTTTTATATAGGAGAAAATAATAAAACCGTCATTTCATTTTAAAATTTTACACACAAACTCACACAAACTCACACACACATACTCATTTTCAATCTCAAACAACAACAACTTTGAACAATTCCTTTTTTTTGACGTCTTAGAGCCAATTTACACGATGACTTTTCACCCTGGGTGGAATTTAATTTTTTTAATTTTGTAATCGGTTTTTATTAGATGTAATCGATTTTGTTATCTATTTTGCTGTCGATATTATTATCGATTTTGTTATCGATATTTTTATCGATTTTGATATCGATGCTTTTATCGATTTTGTTATCGATTTTGCTATCGAAATTATTACCGCTTTTGTTATCTATATTTTTTTCTTAATGTGTGTTTTGCGTTTTTGACTTGGATGTGCTCTTAACCATACCACGTATTCTACGTTTAAATTTAGCGGATGTGTCTCCGATACAGCCTGCACACCAAGACGAAGGCGCTGAACTGTTTCTTTTACTCTCAATTTTATATGATTTTCAAATGTTGGCAAACTTCAAAGAAAAATCATGGCCGACGAATTGAGAGAAGGCTTTTACCTTACTATATTTTTATCATGCTTAGCATCTTGAAACTTTTAAAAATCATGAATACGAAGTTTGTTGTGAAAATTTATTGAATTTTTCTACATAGTTTGAAATGGGAATTTATATCATGGCGCAATAAAGAGTTGAAGTATTACAAGTAATTTTTAAGCAAAACATAAAATCGACTTCAATCCTCATATAAAAATTTAAGATTATCGTTAATTTCTTCATGGTCCAATATTCGCATTTAAACTAGATTCAAATGGGACCACCTGTGAGGTAACATCTTTCCTTTAAAAAAAGAATTATAGAAATCGATTAACGTGGTCCAAAGTTATGCGGCAACATAGATATACAAAAAAAAAAAAAACTATTCCGACGAATTGATAACCTCCTTTTTGTGAAGTCGGTTAAAAACAGCTTTAATTTGTTTGCTTTGCGAGCTGTTCCCTTTCACTCTTTCGGTTTCAGTCTCGTAGGCGTTATATTCCAATTTGCTAGACATGTTTTTTCGCCTACACTATTTTTTAGACCATAATAGTTTGAAATTCCAACGGCTTAAGCCCCCACAGTAAGCGGTAATGAAATATTTTATAATAACTACTTCTTTAACTAAGCACACAGTAGGCATGCGGATACATACCTTACTGGTTAAAACGCCTAAAAATACATAGATTCAATTACATACGGCATTCATCAAGTCATAACGAGCGTAAGCAGCTTACTGAACTATAGTCTGGTCTTTGTTTAGTGGCTGCTGACTTGCGCCGACAAAGATGTAAGTAAGTAAGTAGGTGGAAAAATTTACTTAAAAAAAATTGCATTCAATGTAAATGTACTCTTGCCTATTTACAGGCGCAATACGCACTTTGTAAGTGGTTGTGCGCCTATATGTATGTAGATAAGTATGCGCGGGTAATTTAAATGGATTGTAATAAAAAAATGTGTATTCCTTTCTACATACATAGTATGTATATACAAATGAACATACTTATGTAGTTAAATATGGACGAGTATTCATTCACGCTTGTGTTGGTTATGCGCTTGCTTAGCATCTCACTTGTACGTTGTTTAGCGGTTCGCATAGCTATTTTAAAAATACATCCATGCTTACATCTGCACATGCAAACGTATTTTTGTATTAGTATGAATGCTAGCTGCACACAAGTAGATAAAACGACTTAAATTCCACAAATGAAGCCATAAAAATATATGAAATGTAAAGAAAAAGTTAACCACATTTTTGCTGGATAATGCTATGATAAGACTTTTAAGAGATAATAGCAGAGGATGGAGGTTTCAAGTGAAAAATATCCGTTTTAATGGATTCAAGGTTGTGAAGAGGAAAATTATCGCTACCTAAAAGTGAAAAGGTGCCAAGTTCACTTTTTTTCAAAATTTAGTACATCGATTTTTCGTCTCTCCGGAACAATTTCAAAAAAAGCACTTGGCATGTTTTAACCTTTGAGTAACGTTATGTTTTTCTGAAACGGTTTCATAACCGTAAACCAAAAACCAGATACGACTTATTAAAACATATTCTTTATGAACGCGATTTTTGTATGTGCTTCACGGACGAATTTTTTAAAATTCTAATTTCTAATTCTAAGCTTCTTCATGTCTGAAGATTTGCCATTGCACTACGGATCGAACCCTGGACCTACCGAGTGGTAGTGCGCACCGCTAACCACTCGATCACGGTGGCCGCCGATGTTTAGAACAACTTGAGATGAAATTAGGAAAACTTCAATATACTGTAAAAAAAAAGAATTGAGGTTTGGTTACAAAACAGCAGATTTTCGAATATACTAAAACCCTTCCTCTTTCATAATTGCCTTAACATATTCGTGTCTGTTTTGGCTGTCGCATTGTGCTATTTGATCATATCGAATTAAAATTAAATATTAATTCAGAACATTTTTAAGCTATAGATTCTCGTTAGATTTAATAGAAATTCATACCCGTATTATTACAGTTTTATTATGTGACTTTTTTTATTTACTCGCACATTTGCTTGTTTTCATGCAGAATTAAAAATAGTTGTGTGGTTCTGTGGTTGTATTGCGTTACGTTGCCCTACTTTTATTTTACAAGAAAAATGTAACAACTAACCTAAACGTTACAAAGGTATCTTATAGCGAATACCGCAGTAATTTTATTTTAGAGTAATGCAGTTGCAATTGTATGAGTATGTATTATTTACTATGCGTATAGTATTTAAATGGCCCTTTTACAAACGAACCTACTTATATACATATGTACATACTTATATGCTAACACATTTACTAATGTGTGTACATTACTGCAATTTAGCTGCATTGTGGCACAAGTAGCTTGTACGGCTTCTGTAAGCCACAAGTTGCACAAACGCCTTAAATTACAAATGGTTTAAAGTAAAAGCAAAGTAGGTAATGCGGCGGTAGGAGAAGCAATATAGAAATTCAAAATTAATAGACACATATACATATATATATATATATACATACATGTTGATATGAGCACTGTAAATACAAGCTCTGATCCAGTACTCCATGAACTTACAGGTTTTCACACGAGAGCGATTTTTGGAGAGTTGTGTAAAGAATGAAGTTGCAAGATTTTATCCGAACTTTTTCTTCTGGTAAAATCATCAAAAGTGTCAAGCGATCGCTGGTTGACGTTTTTACAGGAAAAATGTATTTTTTTTGTTCCCGTACTTTTTGTTGTTGCCCACTTTTTACTATCACTTCAGAGAGTAATTTTGCTGTTTGTCATTTTTACAGGATTTTACACGAAAAGTATTGGATCAGAGCTACAATAAGTAAATACATATCGTCACCGGAAATGCAAAAAGACGTAACAAACATCGCCTCTGAAATGAAAAAAGTCGTGACAAATATTTTCTCTTTTCATAAAACGATAACAATCAAAAAGTGAATTTTGAATTTTTGATTAGCCACGACTTTTTTTTACATTTCAGCGACGATGTTTGTTACGTCTTTTTGCACTTCAAGTGACGATATGTACATTTACATACATACATATGTACATATGCATTTAGAAAATCTTAATAGCACAAATTAAAATGATCGAAGAAAGTAAATGAAAATGAATGTACTTAATTATCAAAAAAAAAAAAAAATTAAATAAAAAATAAAAGGGCCATTCCAGCGAAGACGACGTCTCAGATCAAAAAATAAATTACGTAAATTTTGTTTCAATCTGTTAAAACAATAATTTTTATCCATTTATTTTTCACTATTTTCTCTTTTTTATTGGCATATATAATCATGGGCGTAGCCAGGTAGGGGCAGGGGGGTGCTCGAGCCCCCCCTAACTTACAAATTTTCCTTATATATATATAAAATAGTACCCTGAAATGCCAGCTTAATAGGGTCGAGCTCCCCCCTAAATTTCATTCCGGCTACGCCGATGTATATAATGTGTATATTGTAATATGTTTGCATCAAGCTTTCAAGGTATTCCTCATCTACTTAAGGTGGGAATGCAAAAAATAATTATCCAAAAAGAAAGAACAATTCATGAGCTTTAAAATGGTGGTAAGTTATTTGAAAAATACATTTATGGTGAGAAGTTATAAGCGTTCAAATAAAAATGCTTATCGGATGTCCCACACGTCACAGCAAAATATGTATTTTTTTAACGTAACATAACAATTCTTAAGTTTCCCATTTTTTAAATGATGTCCCCCTATTAAAACTATAATAAATATTCACATCAAACCAGCAGTGTTCATTTTACTCACGAACTATGTGTCCTCAAAGCTGACTCGTCCCATCCGTCACAAAAATGTGGTCCCACCCGTCACAAGCAAAAATAAGTTTTTTTTTATTTTTATTTTAAAAACTTAACATTCTATTAACTACATTAGAGAAAGCTGCTATGAACCAAATATTTATAGTTTGTCTAAAATTGGGAAACGAATCCAAAAAGTCAGAGCAGCGGGTCCCACGCGTCACCCTTCGAAAATGTTAAATTTCTGTGTAAATTATATAACTAAATTTTTTACTTTATCAGCTTCGTATTAAACTGCTATCTGACTTCAAGTGTTAACAGTTTGATTCTTATCAAATCAATGGATAAAGAGAATTTACTAAGAGGTTGAGCAAAAACGAGTTAAAATGTCCCACCCATCACATTGGAATGCCCCAAAAACAACTGCATAAAAAAATTTAGTTGGTTTATTTTTGGCCGTACAGTGACTACCGAAAGTATTGGCGTAGAGGATTTTTCGCAGTGTATGAAAAGCTTTTTATTTTAATTTCTTAAAAATGTTACTTTATGAAGTGCACACTAGTATGCAAATTTATTGAGTATTCCTGAGTTTTTGTTTTGTTTTTGTTTTTTGTTGCGGTATAAACTAAATTTTATAAGAAATGAGTATTAAAGACGTTTCATACGTTGGGAAAAATTCTCTGTGCCAATAATTTTGTTTATTACTGTAATAACTCCATATGAGACTGCCTGGGCAGATACGACGATATTAGGCCATATTTTGGAATCAAATTCAGCTTGGCTTGGGGTAGGAAAAACTTGTATCCTTTTTTATAAAGATACACGCGTTTGTATCAAACTAAGAAAAAACTCTTCGCGGTTTCGTTGAAGCGTATCCTCTACAAATGAAACACATGCATTTATGTATGCGCTTGATCAATTGAATCTTTATGGGATTCTCCTTGAACATCTTTCTAAAAGTGTGTCTTTAACTTCTCAATTCATTGAAACGATGCCGCGGTTATCAATGAATTCAACTAACTGCATACTAACCACAATAGAGAAATTAGTATGAGTATTAAATATAATCGAGTACAAGATCAAAAGAATAGAGGTCTCGCGGTAAGTAAATTCTCTAGCGGCGTCATAGAAAATCACATTGCATACATACACATGCATACATACATATACATGTATGCAAGTAAATACGCGTGGAAATGTTCATAAACATTGATAATTGAGAACATCAGTATTATTAAGGAATAGGTATTTAAAAACTGTATGCATATTTATGTATGGATGTGCATCTACCTATAAATTCATATTTGTTCAAAGCAAAACCACACAAGACCGCATCAATGAAAAAAATTACGCAGCTAGCTAAATCATTAAAATATGCCGATGAGAATGTATATTTACTAAAAGTTTTGCCGATAGGTGGCGCACGAGTCGTTATATTTGGCAAAATAGTATTTATGGTCCGATTTCGTTTATAATTAGAAAGCTTGCTTTAAAGATAATTCTTTTTAGCGGTAATATTGATGGCATGTCAATAATCCCATTCAGCACGTCGTGTAAGAACATCAATCCTAAAACTTTTCTTCTACTATTAAGAGTGTGCAAGCCAGTCAGTTTACAGCACGACGCATATGGTATAATATGGACAGCTCCGTGCCACTAAAAATCAGGAAAATATGTCTTCAGGGTTAGTATTATCGATATTTGATACCTGCGCCGGGTACATCAAGTTCGGTTTCGCCAAAACTTATACTTCTTTACTTGTTTTTCATTTATTATTATAAAGAAAATTAGTACAATAACATCCCAAATATTCCATTCACAAGATGAAGAACCCTACCGGGAATGAGTTAGCCCGAAGTCGGCATAGTCTTAGAAGTAAGATAATGGGCATCACACTACTTAGTTCTTCTAATGTTCAGAAGAGACTGGGTACCCCATATTTTACAGATAGCTTTACCTGGTCTATTTTTTAGCTTTCAGGAATGCCCGGGTTCGAATCTCGTTAGATCCAATGTACAGTATTTCGTTTTTGTTATTCGTTTTTCTTAATTACGAAAAAGCAGCTGTGAAGTGTAGAGCAAAATCGCATTCAAAAGAAAAAAGTTACGCATAAAATGTAAGTCCTTCTGTGATCTGTTCTCCTGAAAACGGAAAGAAAACGCCTGGGAAGTGTGCCCATTTCATATAAAAAGTTCGTAAGAAAATCATGAAGATTGTAAGGCCCTCTACATTCCAGATATAGATATTATTCCTTGTTTATTCTATTGTGGGGTAAACTGTTCTGGTAGGGATTTCAAGCTGTCTCTACAGTTTAATGTTGATTTGCCTCCGATTCGCTATACTTAAGTATGAATTTACATATCTACATATGTATGTATGCATGTATGTTTATATTTAGTGTTAAGAAGCTTGTGATTCATAACTCACAGCAACCGCAGCCTTCAGCGGTGGGAGTAATGGGAGCAACCACAAACAACTACATACATACATATATAACAGCCCTGCAGGGAAACCGCGGACTGGTGCATAAAATTTCTAGTTCCGTACAAGATCTTTATCGCCAAAAACGAACTAGTCCGATAGGAACTAGATCCCCACCAGTTCAAAATCAGCGAAATGTGGGACTCTTAAAAAAACTATTTTATTTCTCTTTTTTCTTTAGAAATCTATATCTAAATTGACGAATTTAGAACTGGTTAGAAATTATAGAAAAAGGGACGCAGACTGAACTAGATCTTATCTGTCGAAATTAGAACTAATTCGAAACTATCGAAAAAGGGATGCAGCGGGGGGCTTGTTTACTTTACATAGATATGTGTTTGGCGGCTTTTTCGTTCAAATGGACTTTCATTCTGCACTTCGTAGATGCTATTTCATAGTTTGGTAATACAAAACAAAACTTTGTGTTAACATATTAACATCTTGGGCCGTCTGGAATGTAAGAAATAACAGCGAGCACCTATGCAAACTCAGCTACAGCTAAAGGTATGTGAACGTACATTTCTTACAATCATTCAAACAAATTTAATTTCAAATTGAAAACACATTTCTTCCAAAATAACTTAAAATCGCACACACGGAAGAACCAAAAAGATTGAAAAATCATGATACTTTTTTCTTTCGTCTGTCGCTTTTAGAATTGGTTCGGAACTATAGAATTTAGGACTAGTTCGGAACTATTGAAAAAGGGATGCAGTGGGGGGCAATTGACACTTCCTAGGACATCGCTGTGTTAAATTCGCCAGTTGCTTGCATGCAAAAGAGATTTAACGCGAACCAGAACTGGGTCTAAATGTACTAGAAGCGCAACAGTTCAGAACTAGAAATTTTCCCCACAGGGAGCAACAACATGCATACCAACTACAACTGCGACAACGAACATAATATGACACTCAATCGATTGAGATCAGTTTGGCGGTATTAGCAAAAAAATAAAAATTATTAAAATAAAAAAATTAGAAGAAATCAACTTATTTGCGCTTATTAATCTGTCGGCTAATTGGCATAGCAATCATTTTGTTATCAGTCGCGGCAAAGGCTGGACCCCGAACGCGGCTGCCATGTTGAAGTGAAACTAAATGTTGAAAAGTGTTTAGTTAGGATGAGTTGGTGCAAAATTTAAGCGTGGAAAATATTGTAGAATGCAAGTGATTTTAAATAGTTGGAAAATATCAATTTGCGGAGAATGAAAAATTTACTAATATATGAAAAAATTTTCAATTATTTTTTCATTGCTAAAGTGCTGAATTTAGTATCACCGTCCTTTGCCATCCACCAAATCTGTCACAGTTTCATTTTGTGACCGACACTAACGGGTAAAAGTTGTACAGAGAGGAGTTTTCCGATATTAAGTACTTGAAATTCAAGAAAATCAATACAAACAAAAGAATTGAACAACTTGTATGCGGCGAACTATCTTCTCTTGTCAAACTTTTTTCTAGTTAAAATTTACTCGTTTTTGCGATCACAAATCATGGAATTGTGATGACATCAACAGCCAATAGCAGCAGCAGCGGGAATAATGGGCAACAGTTGCAGCATTGGCAGGCAATACAGTATTCGCAAAGTGTAAAAAGCAACAACAAAAGCTTCGACAACGACTACATTATAACTAGCTTTGAGGCGCGCAAAACCAAACACGACGTAAACATTTAAACAAGAAGCGAATTTTATCTACATACAGTGCGTGTCAAAAATAGGTATACCCTGGCGATTTAATTCGATTTGTTAGAAAAATTTTGAGTAAACAGTTTTGTAGTTCCGTAAGCTTTAGTGCAATGAAGTGCAAGTTTTAAGTCGCTAAAAATTACCGTTGGTTTTTGAGATTTTTTTTTTTGCTGAGGGTGTTGCGTACGTTCCTTCATATAAAAAATTATGGTTTTCATGAGTTATATGGAAGAATAAACTATATTTTTATAAAGAAAAATACGAAAAACTTTGTATGGAAAATATAAATAAATAAAATCGTCAAAACCTCAAGGAATACTCATTTTTGGCGCTCACTGTATGTATATGTATACGTAGAAAATTCACATCACCGTTAAAAACGATTGTAAATTTGATTAAGAAAATCGTTAAACTGAAAAGCGTTTGCAAATAAGAAACGAAAAATGTGGAGGTAGGCGGATGAGGTGCAGCGTACGCATGTATGTATGTATTTTTAAGTGCAAAACTGCTGATTATTGCGCGTTTGTTGTGCGTTGAAGTGTTAAATTTAATTGAAATTCTCAGCGCTGCTTTGTTTTTTGTTTAGCTACCATTTATTGACAATTTGTTTTATAGCTACATATGTATACTTATTCTACAAATCTAATTCTATTCAAATTCGTATGCAATTCAAACAGTGCTGACGATTGTACTTAAACATACTTAGGTATGTATGTATGTATGTATGTATGTATGTATGTATGTATTTGTACTAAATGCAATGTAAGTGTGCATTCAAAGTATTCAAAAGTACTGTGAAAAGTATGTCGATGACGAAAGTTTGTTAGAAGGAATTCAAATTCATTTAATGTGGATTACAATAAATATTTCCTCATTTTGCTTTGTACTCGAAACAAAAGAGTTTCTTTCGAAAATGTGGAATTTGTGTCGAAAAGTACTTATGTATGTATTTACATTGTGCTGATTAATTTCTTTAGAAAATGTTTTAGCGGCGAATTCAAAGAATGCAATAATGCGCATTATTGTGAGTTCTTATAGCCGAGTGGTGGTTAGAGGTTCATACTACCAGTCGGTAGTGCGTAGGTTTTATACCTCATCTGAGCATTATCTAAAAATAGAAACAAGTTTTTCTAGCTAACGCAAAGGCAATCCGCACTTTTGGAGAGCGAATATTTTTAGCAGGATTTAGGTACATAAAATAATTTTGCCCGATAGGTGGCGCAGGAGTTGCGATATTTGGAATATACGTATTTATGGTCAGAATTGTTCCATATTTAGAACGTATTATATTACTTAAATGGAAAGAAATACGCCGACAAAACATTTAGCCATTGGAAGGTGCGGGGTTCGACTTTAATTTTTTTTTATCAATCAAATAAAAGCATGTCTTAAAATTTTGTTTTTTGTAATTACTGGTTATAGAATTGAAAAAGTATTTGAAGCTTACATTTTTGATAAATGTTTGGACGAGCTTCTCCTCCTCTTATTTCAGTTGTGCGAGTTTATGCTGAAACATAAACGTAGGGACTAACAGTCTATAACCAACTCCGAACAGCAGAGGACGTAGCAAAAACTTTTTCGGATGGCGCTTGTACCGAGACCTATTTACTGGGTGCAATGACGCACCTTTACCTCCTCGGCTAAGGCGCAGAGTATGGCTTGCATATACCCCTAAGCTGCGGCCAAATATAGTAAACGTGCTCCGATTTCACAGAAATTCGGTATATGCTCTATCCGCAAATAGCCCTAGAATAATAAGATATGTCAATTTAACGGATACGCTGCATAAAAATAAATATTTCTTATGTTACGCGCTATCAGTTTGCATAGCAAAATCGGATTTCATGATCAGGCTAATCCCGTGCCCGTGATAGCGCAGATGGCTGCTACCAATGGTTAGGTAAGGTACCCCGCTAATTTTGGCTGTAATAAGATTTTTCCCCGTTTTAGCCTGACCTCTCAAACACACGACGATCCGTTCTTTTCTCGCATAGTGCTAACAATCTGAAGAGTGTCAAATACTCCATAACCAGCCTGGATGGGATTATCTTTTTGGATAGGACCTTAGCAGAGGTCGTCATTGCTTGCATCCTGTAAATAGAAAGCTAAGTGCCGGTTCCGCAAGCACCTTCATGTATTCTGTCTTTCATCTTTGACTCGCATTCGCACCAATGCACTCTGCTGGTATTGAGGGGAAAAAGTCCATTTGCCCAAAATCTCTCGATCGGGATTTTAAAAAGTAATTAGTTACGGCCAAAGGAAATAGTTAATAAATAGTTACCACTAGTCGACTGCTAGTTAGTTAATAGTTAGCTACAAACTAGTCTCATTTCCTGCAGGGTATGTATGTACGTATGAATATATGAATCCAACCATGTCTATTTGGTTGCCTGCAGTTTATCTGGGTAAATCCTTTAGCTACAAATCTAGCAGTAAAACATCGAGTAGCAAGCACATACAAACAAACTTATACAATAAATTCGTAATATTTTTTTTTTTACATTTCCATTTATTCCGCGATTTATCAAAGGACTTCTTTACCAACTGACTTATATAAGTATGTACATATGTATGTTTGTATATGTACATTATTCGCGTTATTTAATTTACTTTCTGTTTATTTAATGTATGTACATACATATCATACTTACATATACATAAAGTATACACCTACATATGTACATATTTATTACGCATTAGGCTTATTTGCTTATTTATTTATATGTATTTAAGGATATGTGGACGTACATACATGTTTATGTATATATGTACATAGGTACCCTGCAAAAATCGTGGGGCCATAAGGGCATTCGTGCTACATTGGAGTACTTACAAAATGCTCCTCTGTAATGCAGTAGCGGACCAACTTGTCTCTATTGTCTTGTTGTTACCCGAGCAATGCTCGTGTTTTTTTACGATCGTAATCACCAAACGATGTTTATTGCGCTGTTTTGCTAAAAGGTAGACACTCGATGGAGTAATCCGTTGGAGTAGTTTTGTGCTAATCTGATGTAATGCAGAGCTGGAATATATGGTCCTGCCCTAGGACATCGTAATGTTAATTGAAACACATTTTTTATATGCATTTCGGTTAATTTTGTAGTATGTACTCCTTAACCCTTAGCGACTACTCTTTATATGCGTGCATGAAGCACTCACGATTTTTGCAGGGAACTAGTAGCTTTCCCTGTAGGGTGTTTATGTTTATATATATACAAGTATGTATGTGAGTAGGTGTGTAAATATGAGCCTCGTATGCATTTTATTTATTTTGTATATTTATTTACATTTTACTTATCTACTTTGCAGGCTATCGGCGCCAGTGAGGAGGACAATTTAGGCGCCAAGAACCTTGCCTCCTTTGATGACGATAGCATCGCATCAGCATCAGCATCCGCATCAGCATCAACAGCCATAGCTTAACACGTTAACATTGACGTTGACATTGACAGTTGAATGGGAATTTTGTACGCTTTTATTTGCGCACGACATTGGCATACTTCATTCATTCATTCATTCATTCATTTCCCTCACCACTGAGCGCAAGGAATTGCCTTGGAGCCAGTGGGCGGCCTAGAAGTGCTTGCTCCTTGAGTTGTACAAGTGCATAAATATATATTCGAATTTGTACAGAAATTTCATTTTTATTTGTCTAAGCATCGATTTGTTTTTTTTTTTTATATTTGTTATTTGCGTTTATAGCTGCAGAGGTTTGTCTGTGGCCCATGTAGAGCAAGAAAGATATCTGGGAAAAGTTGCAAAACCACATAGCTCTCAGCAAGTAGTTATTCGCATATCCTGCGATTCGCTTTCNGATATTTGTTATTTGCGTTTATAGCTGCAGAGGTTTGTTTGTGGCCCATGTAGAGCAAGAAAGATATCTGGGAAAAGTTGCAAAGCCACATAGCTCTCAGCAAGTAGTTATTCGCATATCCTGCGATTCGCTTTCCAAGAAATGGAACTGCTGTTAAGTGAAAAGTATATAGCTTAACAGAAATAATGACAGTTGAGATGTCGGATGGCTATGTCGGATGGTCGGAAAGTTACCGAACGTTTGGGATGACTTTGGTTTAGATAGGAGTACTATCTATGTTCAAATAACTTTGGGCGGTACACAAATAGAATTCTCTGGTGAGGAAAAATTCTTGGGATAATTGCGTTTTTTTAAACACCCTAATGCCCAGTAACTTTGCTTGAAAGATGCTATTTGGGTATTTAGTCGGTGCGTGCGACGGCTCCTCGTCTCGTCTTGTCGCCTACTGATATTGCTCACAGATTACTGTTAATTCATTGCATAAAACTTGGGCCCCACATCAAATAATAGGTGGCTATTAATTAATTTTATGAAGATAAACATGTAGATGAACCATTGTTTTCTTTGTTCAGATGCGAATAAATGGATCTGCAGGTCCTCAACCAAATAACTATAGCTGAAACTATGTGTTCTTCTTTAAGCTTGCATAAGGTAAAGGAAATAATTGTCTCCGAGTGAAGACCTTTTATTTAAGTTATGTCCTTCCAACTAGAGAGTGACACATGCCACGGGATAAACCCGATTTTTAGGTTTTAATTAAATTCAAAAATATTTAGTTTATATCAAAGCAAAAGTCTTAAAAGGCCTTAGAATATGAATGCTTTCTTTTGAGATTAGCAAAGGAATACATAAATTTATGAAATTTTTTAGTTGGTAACGTTATAACATGTGTTGCGTTCAATGTTCCAGCTGGGAAAGCCTAACACCATTTCTGTATATTTTGTTCATGTGCCTCGAAAGGTCCTAATACCCAGTCGACCGCTATTCCATTCACTCGGTGTGTGTCAGCCACTGATTGACGTCGAAAGCCAACAAACTGGGTGGCTCTGGTCATAGCATGATTGCTTTGAGGCAGATTTGATTTGAAATGCGCCTAGCTAAACACAGATATGCACATATATTTGAATATACTTAATATATCCGTTTCCTAACAAATTTAACTTGCTTGTCAATCTCTTTGCCGCCACTCAACTTCCTTTGGTGCTATCTATCCTCTCTCTCTCCATATCTTTATCTACCTATTTTCGACGCTGTCAGCCCAAAATGTGACATCGAATTGCAATATCAGCTTTTATGTAGCGTGTTTTTGTTTTTACGGGTTTGTACATACAATGCTTTTGTTATCATCATCGAACTGATGGCAATATTTTATGTGTTGCAATGCAATTTTGCTTATCACTAGCGAAATTACACATTTCTGAATTTGTGCAATAATCGAAATAGGTCCGTTTGGTGATTTGCTAAATGATAATTTGCCTAGTAACATCTGGCAGGTTTTGAAAATGTCTTGCCTATGTATTACACCGTGCGACAAATTATTCAAAAAAAAATTAGTGCAATGTAGAATAACAATATGGGTACCAAATGAAAGAGAAAATTCTGTAGAATTTAAAAACAATAAAGTTTTTTGGTTTACAAGGACGAATAGGTATTGAAAATGTGCTTTTAATAAATTTATTATTTTTAAGTTAAAAAAGTTTGCAGGATGAAATTCGACGTATTTTGGCCCTCAAACAATAATTAAAAAAAAACCATTACAAATTTTCAAGGATATTTAAGCACAAAATTTGTTAAGGACGTTTTCCATACCCATTCGTCTTTATGCACCAAAAAGTTTACTCTTTTGTAATTCTACGGAATTCTTTCTTTTATTTGATACCCTCATTGTTATCCTATATTGCACCGAATTTTTTAAATAATTTTTTTTTAAATAATCATATTTTTTTAAATTTCAAAGTCCTTTTGAAAAAATCCTGATGTCAGAGAGAAAAACTAAGTACGCAGTTTTATTATAATTTACCCATAGTTTCGCGAATATATTAATNGTATGCACCAAAAAGTTTACTCTTTTGTAATTCTACGGAATTCCTATATTGCACCGAATTTTTTAAATAATTTTTTTTTTAAATAATCATATTTTTTTAATCATAGTTTCGCGAATATATTAATATTTTTCTGTGTAAAATTTACTGTCGCACGGTCCCAGCCAGCAAGAAAACGTACATTTTACGAACATTATGTTTTACGAGGGATTCTCGTATCGCCAAAAAGTTAGAGAAAAGCTCGTAAACGATAAAACAAAAAAATATAATAGAAAGAGGCTTGTAGTAATTTGTCAGCACAAGAAAAAATTTTAGTTTTGTTGACAATTTTTCTTCAATCACAATATTTTATAAGTAAGTAGTTTGTTAAATATTCAATTTAAGTAAATTATTAAGTATGTAATTTATTGGCAGACTGGTGCAAATGCAAAGGACGATCTACCACTTTCTTTTATAATTAAACTTCTTGTAAGTAGCTACTACATATGTAATTCAAAAATACAAATTAATTTAACGAGTTTTGCAATTCTTTCACAGGCTGCGCGGAGCAACACTAAAGGATTTAAATATTTTAAATGTAGATAAATATTTAAGAACGTGCTGGTGGAAAATTATTATAGATGAGGTAGCAGAACTTTTCTCGTGGAAGGGAACTGATACCAAAGCGTGGTTTGGCAACGACTGCTGCAATAAGAAGTACGGATATTAATATTTTTTACCACTTTTTACTTAATTAAATTTTCCGATTTCCAATGGAGTTTAATCTTTCACTTTATTTTCTTAGGTGCTTTTCGTCAAAAATTTAACTCCGACGAAGAAGTTTTTATTTCCGTTGCAAAGAAGCACTTCCAATATGCACACGACCGCAAAAAAAAATTTGCAGCCTATCGGCAAAAAAGATAAAAAATAAATTCAGCTACTTTATAATATATATTAAACCCCTCTTATTTAATTGTTAATTTGTTAATAGATAGTTTTTTAATATTTAGTTATCTGAAAATATCTTCACATATATCGTGCCGGGAAAAAATATTGGCACAGAGAATTTTTCGCCATGAATGCAAAGTTTTTTATTCTGATTTCTTCTCTAATTGTTTTTTATAAAAATATAGTTAGTATGAAGTTCTACTTTCAAATCAGATTTTTTAGAAAAATTCAAAGTATGCAGTTTTATAGCCCATTTAATTTTAGTATAACAAAGTGCGTGCTTGAATAGATAGAAAACCTCTTTGTTTTTTTGACAATTTTTTATACGCAGTTTCTTCCAAAAAAAAAAATGTTGCACATAATTTGCATGGAAGAAACTGCGTGAAAAAATTGCCAAAAATCAACGCGGTTTTCTGGCAACTTCAAGCTTGCACTACGTTATACTAAAATATAATGGGATATAAAACTGCATACTTAGAATTCTTCTCAAAAATCTGATTTGAAAGTAGGTCTCATACTAACTATATTAAAAAAACAAAATGTGCGGAAAGAAATTCAAGTAAAAAACTTTGCATACATTGCGAAAAATTCTCTGTGCCAATAATTTGATCCGGCACTATAAATATTTATTAATTATAATTCCATTCAATAAAAGAACTACAATAATTTGAATTAATTAATTGCCTCTATTTTTAGCATTCAAAAACAGTAGATAAAGCAGTGTAAAAAGACGCTTTTTTAACGTAAATTAATCGTTTACGAGACTCGTTTACAATTAAAAAACGGACGTAAAAATATTCGCATACGAATGCTTTTTCGATCCGTTTACGACTGTTCGTAGGCGATGCACAANGTGTTATTGAAGGTATGTTTGTGTTTGTTAGGGGTTAGAGAGTATAAAATATTAGTAGGTACCTATNTTACTGAAGGTACGTTTGTGTTTGTTAGGGGTTAGAGAGTATAAAATATTAGTAGGTACCTATTGCAGAGTATCACTTCTCCAGCCTTAAGCTATTCATGAAGATGAGCACTTTGAAGAGATTAGTCATTCTCTAAGTTGTAGTAAGTCTACGACTACTATTAGGTAGGTAATCACTTAGTTAGCCCGGCCAGATAAAACAAAGGTTTTTCTAATAGCGGTCGCCCCCCGAATGTATTTCTGTCATGAAAAAAGAGCTTCTCATAAAAATACAATCACTGTCCGGAGGAGAGGCTCGGCCAAACACTAACATATGCCAATCTATTCTTATTAAGGCACATCTGACCACTTTCCGTTTCCAAACGAAAAGTGCATCACTGAAACAATCGTATATCTATGACCTTGAGGCAACTAATTATTTGAAAGAAATAAAATAATTGGAATAACCCTAGATTAAATTTATGAAGCTAAAGGGTGACTATTTTGAGAAACTCAACCCTTCTTTGTCGCAAAACAATCCATTCAAGAAATGCCTAAGTATTTAAGAAAAAGTTCAACAAAATTTTGGGATGTTGCTATTTTAAGGATCACCCTAGTGTATGGTATATATAAAAGCCAATAACGACGCTACTATGCTACTCAAATTAAATGCCTTTTATTGTCGAACAAGAAGATTAAAATTCAAAAAGTATAAATGCATTCTTGTGTGCATTTGAAATCGAATTCCATACAGCACTTTTCCAAGAATTACAGAAATTTAAATTGCAAATTCAACTTGACAATTTAATCTACAACTTTAAATTTAAACAAATCAAATGTTTGTTTCGAAACGTATGCATAATGCACGAATGTGAGCATAATGTTAAAACATGTAAATAAGTATGTATGTACGAGTATGTATAATAAATGTGTCCACATTATGACTACCCCAGTGCGAGCATTGGAAACAATTTGAGGCATAACAGCCGAAATACCTGAACAGCTAAGCTGTGAGCATAGGATCTGATGTGCATTTTTTGAGGCAGGCTTTCCCAAAGTGGGTACCGAGACCGTATGCCTGGGGTTCCGCTAGTGGCTAGACNTAATCTTTGTTGAAGAAGACCTTGCGAAACATATGCAAAATGCACGAATGTGAGCATAATGTTTAAACATGTAAATAATTATGTATGTACGAGTATTTATAGTAAATGTGTCCACATTATGACTATCCCAGTGCGAGCATTGGAAACAATTTGAGGCATAACAGCCGAAATACCTGAACAGCTATGCTGTGAGCATAGGATCTGATGTGCATTTTTTGAGGCAGGCTTTTCCAAAGTGGGTACCGAGACCGTATGCCTGGGGTTCCGCTAGTGGCTAGACTATACTAGTGGTGCGAGCAAATTCTTTATACTTTCCATACACAACGCAAACGGTTTGATCACACTTCAACATGGCGGTCAGAAATTTTTCAGGAAAATAGCCGAAAACGTACCCTTTTCGCAACCATTTTCGGTACTTTTGTAGACCTAATCCGCGTTATAAAAAGTTTGAAAACTTGTGAATTTATTAGATTGCAACTTGACGAAAGTACCGACGTTGTGGGACTTAATATTCTTTTCGTGTTAGTAAGGTCGCAATGCAATTCGAAGAAGAACTTTTGATTAGCGAAGTACTTGAGCCTTAAACTATGTTCACATATCAATATTATCCCAATCAAAGCTCGTTTTTNGAGGTCGCAATGCAATTCGAAGAAGAACTTTTGATTAGCGAAGTACTTGAGACTTAAACTATGTTCACATATCAATATTATCCCAATCAAAGCTCGTT
>NW_016158486.1:59030-84130 GCF_001687245.7 Rhagoletis zephyria
ATATGAAATGTATGCAGGTGACTGCAATTATTTACTAAGATACCGGTTAGAATTCTATCCTATTCTCCTATCCAATCTTATCCTATTGCGTAGAAGGGCTCAGATCCTATTGGCGTTGATGCTGCAGGCTTCCTGGCAAGCATGTTTGCCTCCAAGTCTCCTTATAAGTCTTTGCGGTCCGAAACCCAGCGGAGAAGTAACTTGTTGCTTACCGCCAAGGCATTTATGTAGTCTCTTTCAGTGTATTTTTCAAAATTATTTTCAAGTCGTAATTTAAATTTTAAAGGAATTGAGATAGATATAGATAAATGTATACATAAATGATCAGAATAAAAAGAGAAATCGATTAAGCCGCTACCGTCTGTCCGTCCGTCCTTCTGTGCCTCTCTACACACGATTACTCTGGTAAAAATTTGAGATGCCTAACGAAATTTAGTACAAGTATTTTTTTGAGCCAAGGACGGATGATTTTGAAAATGGGCAAAATTGGACAAAAACCACGCCTAATTTCCATGTAACGGTAGTTTGCAGAAATACGAAATCTGCGATATTTTTTACTAACTACTGAAGGTTGTTCACTCGATATTGATATTTACCGATCATTGTATAGAATATTTTAAATTTTGGAAAATGATGCATGATTACATGTGCATATACCCGTAACAGCTTCACAATTTTCACCTAAACTTGGAACAATTGTTTTTGGTAAAACATACCATACCGCCAAAAAATTAAAAAATTCGCACAGTAACTACTGAAGACAACTTGACTTTAACTACTGAATATTACTTAACTTAACTTTAGCAGCAAATATGACTAAACAAACTTTTTGGAAAATGAGTGACACTGCCCACATATAAACCCATATGTGTATCTCGGTAATCGTTCTAGCAATATGTACCAAACTCGGTATAATTATTGTACTTGACACAGAAAAGCAACGTGTTGAAAATTTTTGAAATCGAATTTAAATTAGGCCCACTTCTCATATATCAAGTATCAAAAATGCGGAAGCGTCGATATTTCGAAATTTAAGGACGCTAATTTACTCAAAGTTGATACTCACAACAATCGATTAAAAAGAAATAACATTATTATGGAATTTCGGAAAATGGGCGTGGTACCGCCCACTATAAACTACATAAGTTTATCACATTAAGTCTAACTGAAGATACAGCGAAATTGTTTGAAATACGATTAACACCACCCTGCTTCGTGTTGTTTTCAAAAAGGTTAAAAAACTGTATTTAAAACGTGCGCCGGATAATTAATGTTCCGCAAATACAATATGTATATTAATAAATAATTCAACATGTTCGACCACTCTAATGTGCGCTTATATTTGCTTACACTCGCTTTGTACCATTTTAATACGGGTGTGTATGTACATACAAAATTACACCAACAACGAAGACTAGAATAAAAAATTACATTTAGTTTTGCATATGCTTTAAATGTAGTTTGCACTAATAATTAAATTTCGAGATATTTCACAGATCCCTTCTGAACATTTTGGGTTTTTTCGAGATTTATTGGGATCTTTAATTTTTTACTGTTTTTAGGTAATTTTAAGGCACCACAATATGTTTCTATCTTTTCTTTGCTTTTTACGAATTCCCAAAAAATAAATAAATTAAGCTATTTAAAAGGCCAGTACTGATTATTCCAAGGCCGACCATGGTATCCGATCCGAGGAGCCTATGCTATGCAACCTAGAAAGCTACTTTTGACTAGCGAGGAGTGAGCCAAGAAAATGGGTCCACTGAGAAACGCATCTACATAATTTAGAGGTAGTGCAATAATGCTCAACACTGTCTACATTTACTATGACTACGGCATAATGCTTTTCGCCTTGAAAGCACGCGAAGTTACCGCAAAGTGGTGTGCAATAGCCTTCAGCTCTTCACACTCATAACTTCCTGAAACTGACTTTACCATCTGGGTATTAGGACATAGCGGCAATTAAATGGCCGAGAAAGAATTTTAAGATTACTAGGTAAATGGCCGTGGTAATTAGGTGACCTGCTCCTTCCGCTAAATAATAATCAAATTTAATCTAGGATTGTAAATTATAAAAAATACGTACTTTGTTACCCGTGGAATTTTATATTACTCAGCAATAGCCGCATACTTCCGCGTGCAACATAGCGTGCCGCCTGCTTGAGTCTCCCGCGATGACGATGTTGTTTACATTTGGCAAATGTAAATAAATTAATTTATATTCTGGCTCCTTCAACCATCTTTGAGCATTTTTTATTCCATTATTTCACTGCCATGTCTTACCTAATTCATTATTTCTTTAGTGAATCAAGAGATAACGGTTTATTTATCTTATATTCGCTTTCAAAATTTTTGGTTTTAAATCACTTTGTGCTGACACTAATTAATTTTCCCAGCAATGGCGCTTGTCAGACAAGCGACATGTTGTAAGTGGGATAAGAGGAATGAGTTCATTGCTATGCGCATTATTCTATAATTGTTCATCTTCTCTTCCCTCGCTCATATCCTACATATAGCAATTGTTGTACCAGCTATAATTTGTTTAATTAAAAGCTTTATCAAGGTTAGCGCAAACGAATGACGCGCATTCATCTCACCTCATTGTTAATATTGTCTATTTAACTATTTATTTATAAAAACAGGGAAGAGGAGAAGCACTTTGCTTTCATCTCTCGCCTTGGGTAAGTGAGTGTGCATTTCCACCTTTCACGTTCTCTCGCGCTTTTTAGCTCATTGTAGACAGACTGTCGCATCGCGTTTGTCTTGACTTCCTTGATGTGTTATTATTAACATTAATTAATTCTGGCATTCCGCTGCTGAGTATTTTTATTTGCGATTTTCTTTCATTTATTTGCTATGGAATTTCTTTTGTCTTCTCACTTTAATGAAGATTTCCATATTTCTGTTTTATTGTTTCATATTTTTTTGTGTGTAAATTTTCCATATTCATGCAACGTGCGCAACAAACTTAAACATTGGGACTTGATTTAATGCAATGTCCTTGTCAAGAAGAAAATTGTTGCCTTTGTAAAGATTTTGTATTGCTTGATTATGTACCTAATTTGGAAGTTAATTAGTTTCGCCTTCAATTATTTGAAGACAGCTGAAGGCATAGAAGTTAGATGGCTGGATATAAATATCGCACGTTTAATAATATACAGAATTATTTCAAAATTTCAATCTTGTGGGGAAACGCAGTCAAAGTTTGATCAACTCATACAGTGGGTATACCAAAATATACATATCTTCACCATTTTTGGTTAGGCTAATTAATTAATTGTATGATGAAATATCCAAAAACGTAAATTTTGAGTTACATCTCTATATTATTATTAATATAATCGCATAATCGTAATTATTTCTGTTAGAACTTTTTTAGGAAGACAATTTTAGAATTATGGCCCAAGCTTTTAATTACCAACTGGTTCCTTGATGCTCATTCTAACAGATTCATACTCTTCTATCTTTACAGCTCACACACAAACGATTTTATCGGTTTGCCACATTGTACAGTTGTCAACTACTACTAAGTAGCAAAATAGTAGTGAACAATCTTGTTTGAATCCAGCGAACATTATTGGAGGGTTCGGATTTAGTCACATTTATCTTGCTATGCTTGCTCACTAAATGGTGGGGAATCTTTTAAATCGCCAATCTTTAGGATTAAGCGACGTTGCCAAAGAAGGCAAACAGATGCACCTTTTAGGGAGGTGTCCTATAGATATTTATTTAATCTTACTCAAACTTATAGGTAGGGCTCCTAGCTTATGCTGATGAACTAGCCAGTACCATGGTAGATGTTCGAACTCGATAAGTGTAATTCGAGGGGATACATTGAACGATTTCCCGACTAGCATAGCGAGGTGAGGCTCGCAGTGAAGCCAGAGAAGACGGACTTGATAATTTTTTTTATAAGAAAGCATAAGATTTAATCCTGGCCCATACCCAAGCTAGGAAGTAGTCTCTAACTACTAAGCCCTTTACAAAATATGCACGAGCTAGTTATTATTGAATTGACTTAAAGTTTGAATGTGGAAGAGAAGAGGCCTTAAATGCCTTATATGCATGAAGAACAATACTCTCGAAAACATGAGACCTATCTCCTCGACAAACGCAATGAATCTTCAAGGTCCCAAGACTTCTGCGAAATTTCCCACGACGGAACCTACGCTGTAAGAAAAGCAGCTCAGTCGGCAGTTGCTCCAGCTCCCGACAAATCATATCTAAATATTTTGATGTATTGTTAGACAGCCATTAAGCGCTAACTCGCTCTGTGTTCGGAAATGCAGGAATAGGATAAAAGAACTCTGCGTAAATAGACGAGCCACTATCCACCGGGTGCCAAAATACAAAGGAATTCAAGGGAATAAGCGGGCGAACAAGTTAGCCAAAACCTCGGCAATTGCTGGATGGATTATATCGCTTATTTATCTCTACAGCTTCTACATAAATCATTACTCGGGTCCCTAAACTTACCGGCCATATACTAATAATCCAATGTGTCTTTAGAGAGCCTTAGCAAACTCCACGTTTTTCGTTGATCGCGCATATGAGCAGATTAATTCACTTGCTCTAGCTCGTCTGTCTCTTCATTTCCTAGATTTGCAAGATTGCAGGGATCATCGGTTTTCGTGAACGCATCTCAAGCCAGTCACTACCGACCCTAGGAATTTGCTTATAGCTTGACTTATCACAACGAACGCGAATTTTGGTGGAACTAGGAGCATACACATATTGTCGGTCATATCAATTGCACTTTCATTTCAAAGTGATATTATTTTCCACTCATGTTCATATATTTATTTTTAAGAACTTTTAATTAAAACACAGTTCATTCACTAAGAAAAGCTATAAAAACTTAATTAACAAAATTATTTTAGAATTTCAAAATTATGTGTAAACCTAAAAAAAAATCAACAAATGTCCATCCAAATTTCAAAATTTTTTTCTCTAAAGTGATTGAATTTTGTGAGCATACATAGGAACATTTTTATTGTCAATTCAATTCTAGTGTAATTATGTGCAAATATCAAGTGGCTAAAAATTAGGGTTGATATTTTAGAATTTTTTTGCTGTAGATGTTGCGATTTTCTTCCGCATAACGAATAAACACAATTTATTTTTAGCCTGCAATACGCGTTAGTTATCTAGGTGTCTACAGATTATTTTCCAATGTTAATTTCGGAGTCATTTGTGAAGCTCGAGATATTGTGATTTTTTTAACGACATTAAGTTCTCAGCCACTTCTTAGTGGAAAGTGGATTTGAAACAGAAAACAAAGTCAACTTTCATGATCTGATAATCACGAATAGAGGTCGATATTCCTATAATTAAAACAAGTAATAAAGTCTAAGTTCGGGCGGAGCCGAACATTAAATACCCGGCGCAAGTATTAAATACATATATGTTTTTCACCTTACCGAAAGCTACCGCTACATGGTAAATCGGGGTGTATCAATTTTGAGTAAAATAGCGTCCTTAAATTTCGAAATATTGAAGTTTCAAACACTTCTGAAATTTACCGTTACATGAAAAGCGGCCGTAATTTTAGTCCGATTTCAATAATTTTCAACGTTTTGCTTTTATGTGGCAAGCACAATAAAAATACCGAGTTTGGTACAAATTGGCTGAACGGTTACCGATATATATATGTATATGTGAGTAAGCGGTGCCACGAACATTTTCCAAAATTTTATCATAAACGTATTTCTTGGTAAAGAATTGTTGCAAGCATGAGTTTTGAATAAATTAGCTTTAATATTTACCGATTTATCGAAAATTTTCCAATTTCTCTAAATTACCGTTATATGAGATCTGGGCGTGGTTATTGTCCGATTTTAGAAATTTTCGGCCATTTGGTTTGCCTATTGTCAATTAAATATAATGCTTTATATTGCATGCGCCCCACGCTTTTCATTTTCAATCTCATAAATTGTTTATAACGACTTTTGCTAAAACTTCAAAATCAAAAGTTATCAAAACAAATTCTATGGGACTGAGAAATATTATTTTCGACTTTTTCGTCCATTTATAAAAGCGTTGTATATTAAAAAGTTTTTTTTTATATTATTTATCATTCTTATCATTTATGTATACATCTGTCTATATCTATCTCGATTCGTTTTGCCTGTTACAAACAACCGTTGTGTGAACAAAGTTATAATACCCTTGTGCAAAAGTGCGCCCGGGTATAAAAATAATACTGATTTCACTCAAATTTTTGATCAAATTAGATGAAGTATGTTGTTGCAAGGATTTGAAGAATCGTTTTGCATCATTTAAGTGAAACTGAAAACCATTGCCAAATAAGCAAACGAAAAATCAGACCCGAAAAATAAATATTTATTACTTGGTACTGGTCACCAATATGCTATTTGTTGTTTTTTTTCATCTGAACTGAGTTCGGTTTGCAAACTGATACTTCCATTTCATAACTGACAAATCAATTTCCCGCAATGACCTGTAGCCAAAAAATATTTCATTTCATTACAAGAGCAATTATAAAGAAAAATATGAATAAATATTTTGGCTGCGAACCATTGCATAATATCCATGACCAAGAGTATTAAAAATTGCCAAAAAAGCATTGCTTAGTAAAAAACATTCAAATTGTGAACAAAAAAGGCAGCTAAAGTTGAGGAGGCTGCCTGAACTGCCATTTAAGGCAGAAGAGTATGACTGCAGTAGCAGTGACAGCATGAAAAGTGAGGTTAAATTTTTGGCGCGGTCAGCTGCCAATTTCTTCTGATTTTACTTGATTTCGCTTTTGTTTTCCTGCAATTTTTGAAATTTTTTATTTCACCTTTTCTGTACTTGATATTCTATTTGCAAATATGGAACATCAGATTTTGCTAGTTGATTAGTGAATGCCAATGCACTCGGTGGTCGGCTGCCAAATAACGTGACAAACCCCACAACGAAGCTTGGCGCAAAGTAATAAAAATTGAGAATTTGAGTGTTTTGGCATATGGCCAGCTTGTGTGGTGCAAGCATGTGCTTTTACAAGCGCTCTCATAACTATGTATGTACATATAAAAAAGGTTTTACTGTTATGAATGAAAGTAAAATATTTGTTAAGGTTCTAAGGCATAATTGAAATTGACTGCAGAGTGGAAAGAACGAAATTAAAAAAAATGTAATAATTAATTTGAGAATGCATATAAGTGTGCTAGACAAAAAGTGGATGTCAAAATTTATTTCCTGTGCTTTGTTAACGTTTTGAAAGAAATACTCGGAAAAGTACCAAGGCAAATAAATTATTCACATCACATTAAGGAATTATTAAATACTAGATTGTCCTCCCCCACCTCGCTGGGTGTATGAAATTTTGCTGTAATTTACTTCAGTAAAACTCAACATACTTATAGCCAGTTTCAACAGCAATTTAAATCAAAAATATAAGTTTCAAAAAATTAAAATCATTTTTCACTTAAATTTTGTGAAATTGGCTGTTAAACTTAGACAAAAACAAACGAGATTTACACATTTTTTTTTAACCCTCTTCAAACATTTTTCAAACTAAATCTTTCTTAAAAGTCTTTCCTGTGATACATTTGCACTTAACTTATTACTTAGCAAATTTTCGTTTGACTCCCATTTTTAAATTTTTCATATATTTTCACAGCTTGCGAATAATTAATTTAAATTTGATTTTTCAAACAGTAGGCAGCCGTTTTTAAAATACAAAAAATTTCATCAAACTGCAACCCTTTTCAGCCTCTGTCTTCTGATACCCATATTATAATAAAAATTTCAAATAAATAATTCTCTTAATTCAAGTTGAATTGGATTTTTCAATCCAGTGTGCGCGAAATTTCATTTTCGAACAGGTGGTAGTTGGTTAGTTAGTTAGTTAATTTTATGGGTGTACCTCTTTAAAGGAGTCCCTAACCCAATGTGGTCAAGATACCTTCGGCTTTTATCATTTCACTTCTGTATTGTAATATTTGATTGAACTTTTTAACTTATTTTAATTTAATTTAACCTTTTTAACTTACTTTTTTACATATTAGTAGGATTTCTAAAAAACTATGTAACAAAGCGATTGCCTATCATTTAAAGAATTCAAAAATTTGGAACATCGAAAAGTATTTCACAAAAATTTTGGACATATATGAACGAGTTTCGGCGCTTTCGAAGCTCTGAGGTAGTTTTAATTTTAACAGAAATACTGCTTATTGAAAAAAAACAAAACATATAAGTGGCAGTAAAGAACCCCGTAAATTATTTTTTCTTCTTTCTCCGCCTTAAATTTTATGTAATTTATTTTTTTTTTTAATACTGGTCCTAACTAATTTTTCATTACTGTTTGTACACGCAGTATGCCTTCACTGATTGCTGTTGTAATGCATTATGGCATTTTAATTATTTACACGCTTCATTTGTTCGTAAACACAATAAATGCTTGATGGTTGAGTTCATTATGATGCCAAAATATAGTAGATAGACAATAAATGATAAGTGTACTATAAATATATAGATCTTTATGTGCAAAGTTAAATGCGTGCTTATGTATATGTATGCAAGTGAAAATTTATGCACACATATACGCCAAAGTTTTGGCTTCCTTCAATAATACATACATACATGTGTATGAACGTTCAAATGTCGTTTTAAAACACTCCCTCATATAAACATACACTTATGTAGCTGCTTAATTTACAATTAATATACAAATATGCTTTTGAAGTTAATTGCTGCCAAAATACCAGCACATTTACCTATGCTAGACTACATAATATTACTACTATAACACTGTAACAGACTAGCCCATGCCAGTGTGGAGATTACTCATACGCCCCGTATACTCGTATCAACCATGGATTTGATATTAATCGAATTCAACCTAGATTTATATGCATACTAGCAGACCCGGCGAACTTCGTCCCGCCCAAAATTTTTATATATTTTATTGAAACTGTTTGGTCCAAGATTTTCACCAACAATTCACGTTTACAATTTTCATAGGCACATTCGTCTGCTAAGATTATGGTTTGGTGGTCATTTGCCGCTTTAAATAACCTAAGGAAAGTGTTATATCCGTGAAGAAAGTTCTTGAAATTCTCCAGTTGTGCGGCATTTTATAGCGACGGTTATTCGCAAAGCGAAATAAGTTTTTTCCTCTTCACTCCCTGGCGGCAACAATGACCCGGTTCTATAGTGAATGTCCTAGAAGCTTTACAGTATAGTTGGTGGCAATTTCAAAATGGGTGCGAATCATTGTTCTACAGAAATGCAATATACATATACTTATTTCAGACGAAATACCTTAAAAGTTTGAACGCATAATAATATTGGAAAATCACATCCATTGGGCCAATGCGCAACGCAGGAGCGTTCGATATACCCTATGGTGCAACAGGTCGATTTAATTTGACCTTCACGGCCCCTTTTCTCACTTGGCTATTTTTAGTAATAGCTCGACTTCAGCACCACTTGGCAGCACGTTTTCGCAATAGTATTGCACACATATTTAAAACATTAGCCAAATCGGATCATAAATAAGATTTTTAGTAATAACTCAAATACAGCGCCAACGGTCGGATTAAATTGTGAAACTAAACCATCCAGAGACCCACTCAAACACACAAAAAGTTTCGTTAAAATCCGTACAACCATTTAGGAGGAAATCACTAACAAACACACCTATAGAAGAATTAAAAAATACATTCAAAAATAGCTAAAGGTCGGTACGTTTGTAGGCCTCACACCCCCTTTTCAAATTACCCAAATTTTCTCGATGAGTATGGGCTTGATTTCAACTACATACATATCTCCATACGAAGTTCCAGTACTGTAACATGAATGCGTTCAGAGGTATTCAGTATAAAAATTCGATTTATATGGGAGTGCCACGCCCCCCTTTCCAAAAGCTGCCATTTTTCTTCATGAGAATGCGATTGATTTCGTGTATCTCCATTCCAAGTTCCAGAACTCTACCATGCACACTTTCAGAGATATGTAGCATGAGAAATTCGGTTTGTATGGGAAGGGCCACGCCCCCTTTACATATAGATTTTTTTAAGCCTAAACCATCCTTGGGACACGTGCAGGCAGATGGCGGTTTCAAAAAAATCGGTTCAGCCGCTCTCGAGCCTTGCGAAAACTAAAAAACGGCTTTAAAAATATATATTAGTTGAGATTTATTATATATTATAATTATATTTTGACAGTATCCGTTGTTTCTTATTAGCGCAAAAAAATCTTCGCCCCTTGATATGGTCGTTACTTAAAGTTATTTATATTCGAAATTGCATGAAAATTGGAAAACAGGAATGTATAAGCTTATCCAGGCAAAAAGCTACCTACGTACCGAATTTTAAGCAAATCGGACCATAAATACGATTTCTTCAAACAGATCGGTCCCTGGACCACTTCCCGGAAAAAATGGATCATATATGCTAATATATGCTAAAAAGCTACTTACGTACCAAATTTTAAGCAAATCGGACCATAATTAGATTTTTTCGAATAGACCGTTCCCTGGTCCACCTACCCGAAAAAAGTAAATTTTTTTAGCCTAAAACATGGTGGTTACCAAAAGCTATTTATGTAAAAAATTCATGAAAATCGGACCAGCCGTTCGCGAGATTACCTGTTACAAAAAAAAGGGACTTCTCTTTATATAATTAGTATAGATATGCACCCACCGAATTATTTCTTTGCATGCCCTTACACAATTTTTTTCTTCTGCATAATTTACGCTCATTTTCGTACGCTTCATTAATTCATGTGCACTACTCAATTATGTAATTTCAGTACGTGTGATTAATATTAAATCAATTGCGTTTGCTTCTTTCAATTTTCGCTAAAATGACATTAATGAAGCGTTTTCCGCATGTGGGCAGCGCAGATCGTTTGAGAGTATTAAGTGATTTTTTTTTAGTATGCATACATATGTATGCAGGACTTATTTTATTTTGCATTTTCCATAAATTTAAATCTCTTGCTACATTCTCATAAATATAAATATTTATGATTGTCTTTGCAAGAATTAATATTCATTTTATAATTTATTCGCCTGTGAAAAGAAAATTCGTTAATAAAAAATGTACTCGTAATTAAATTCTCACTACCCACAAATGGGCAACAATATCTTCGCTGTCATTAAAACATTCTCTCGTCCATTCAATTTATTTAATGGCAAAAGGTTGTAATTTTCATATTTACGTATTGCCGTAGTTTTCATATTCCTTCTTTGCACACACACTGAAGCAAAACGTAATAATGTCGAAGTATGCAAAAAATTATTATAATTTTAAAAACACTATTTGTAGTTAATGAAATACATAGTAAATGTGTATGTAATTTACTAGGTAATTAAAAAATGTATATAAACATGGACACACAAAATTTCGCTTCAATAGAAAATATTTACCATATATTCCATAAATTACAAAGGCCAACAAAAATGGGGAAACAAAATTTTGTGCGGAAAATGTTAAAGCTGGAATTTATGATGGAATTTTTTGAGCTTATTACGAATCCGTCAATTTAAAGTTTCCATCAGTTCTAGATTTTGAGAAAAACGAGGTCAAATTGTCAAATAATCGTATTTTTTCAACATTTAGAAGCTCTAGCAAAGAAACAAAAGGTGATAGAACCTTCCACTTAGGCTTAAATTAGGCTTGAACTTTCGACTACAAACCCTAAAAATACCATCCTTGCGCCTTGACCCAAAAGTCATTTATAGTCATTTATTGAACAGCAAAAAATGATTTTGGAAATTTTTTTTCCAAACGCACGATTTTCCAGTATTTTTTATTGTTCAATAAAAGACTATAAGTGAATTTAGGGTCAAGGCGCAGGGATTGTATTATTTTTTAATTCTTGAACGGTGGAAAATTAAGGCATCCAGCATTTAAGCTCTTCGTAATTACGCCTTAGTGAAGAAATTAAGATGGAAATCTGGTAATGGACGATCAGAGCACACTTGAGATATGAGGGAACACTTATAAAGGCTGCTGCATGGCCAAAAAGGTGGTGCGTTTGATGAAAAAGAGAATCCGAACCAATGTATACGGATGAAGCACACGTTCTTTTTTAACGCTAACATTAGCGAAATTTTAAAAAAAAAATAAGAGCATTACTGAATAACAATCCCTCATTCCTCCCGCACCGATAACTTGACAACAACCTCAACTCATTACTGCTTTCATTCCTTACGCAATATAGGCGAATTTTATAAATACTTACTTCCGTAGTATTAAGCAACGCTGTCAACGAACTCTTGTTTTTAATTAACCTAAAAATCTACATTTGCTGCGAAATGTGAAGGCACTTCACCAACATACTAATGAATCTGCCTCAGTTAATATATACAAAGCGACAAAGGCCAAGCCTACGGCAAGCGAAACAGGTAGGCCTTACAAATGACCTGGGCTTGTATGGCAGATGTACAAATAAGTATGTGACTACACATACATAAATAGATACATATGTATGTATGTAGTATGTGAAACGTGTGTAACATTTTATACTTCAAAGCAACGCAATTTTTATCACCCCAATAAGCGAAGCGTTGTAGCGCAAATTTAAGGGGCATAGTATAATGAGCAAATGTTGCTCATACGCCGTGTTGAATTTAGCAAAATGAGCGCCAAGGCAACATCTTCAGCACAAGAGCGAGTATGTGCACCTATCTAAGGTGAATGCATATAGGGTTATGTATGTATACAACTGCTGGTATACATATACATACAGAATTTGTGCGCTAAGGGTTTGCTGTGCAGCCCTTGTTGTCGCAGGTTTCCACCCAACAGACCTTTTGGCTAAGGATACCAATTTTGAGATACTGGGTGAACTACCACTAACTCTGAAAAAGAAAATTCCAAGAAACGATACTCTGTGTAAAGTGGCAAATGCGATGGGACGCAAATAGCAATGGACATTGGACCCACCTATTGATACCAAAACTCGAACCATGGATAAACCCTTCTCATGGTGAGGTAAATTTTCATATAACCCAGTTGCCTACAGGTCACGGCTGTTTTAAGGCTTACCTCACACGCTTCAAGAAGAAGAAGTATCTTTGTAAGTTAAACCAGTATCCTCTATGGTGGATAGGTGGGGTAGTAGGAATTGATTATCAAATTGAAAACTCTAGAACCGACGAAATACTTGATGGTAGTACCGGGGGGAAATGCGGTACAGGACGCTAGGAGGTTTAGTTCGGGTTAAAGTCCCACACACACTGACGGTCTACACAGGCTTTCGGTGCTGCCTCCTCGAAAAAAAAAAAATAAAACATATCTGCTTATAAATATGTATAACTGCCTTAGTATTTACGTAGATTTTTTCTCTCATATGTACATACTATGTAGGTTATTTGGGTACATCTGCGTGCCGCACTCAATAGCGGCAAATCAGCGCCAGGAAAGTCAAATTAATCAGTCAGTTCCTGTTATATCTTTCTCTCTTTTGTTGTTCTAGTCGTTGGTATTTTTACGCTTTTTCCTGATTTTATTTTTATATTCTTACGTTGTTTACACAACGAAACTATATAAATGTCACTTGGTTCACCTCTACTAGTGACATAAGCTAAAAGCAACAAAAGCGAAGAGGAAAAATAAAAATCAGCAATAAAAATAAATCCTTAAAAAAAAAGAAAGCAATTTGCGTGACGCCAGCACGTGAGCTTCGCATGACAAATCAGCTCAGTGTGCTCTGCAAAGTTGGCTAGTAAGCTCATTGACTCAGCGACAGCGTGACTGCTTGACAGACTGAGTTGTTAACTGACTGGCTGAATGCCTTGGTGAGATGTCATGCAGCGTTGTACATATGTATGTATGTATGTAGTCACGCATTTTGCGGGCGTTGATGTTCGAACAAAGCTGCCTAAGAATTTGCAATGCTTTTTAAGTCAAACAAAAGTTTATGGCAATTTTTTTTTTCGAATTTTCAAGCTCAACTGCGGCGGCACATAATCATTCCAATGTGTTGAGCAACATTTGTGCGGTATTCTTGTTTTAATATTTTTTGGCGCTTAATGACACTTTTATGATGACAAAATTTTGACAAAGCCATTTTGTCATGCGTAAAGCAGACAGACATTTTATAAATTGATATTTTTAATATTAATAAACAAGCGCAGGGTATAAGCTTAAAGCAAATATGCAATATGTTTGAAAACTTTTTTTACTCAACTTATTGAAAAAAGAGAAAAATACTTTTTTCATATTTCTTACCATTTATTTGAGACATTTATTCGAACATAAAATATCATCAGAGAAAACATGAATCTAAATACATACATATTTATGTGTATACATATTTATGTGTGTACTAATATGTTGAGTGCTATTAACATTTGATTTATTAGTTGCGAAAACAAAGCATACTTTTTAACGCAAATGCTGATAAGAGCTGTATATTAAGCTAATAAATATAAATTGCGCTGAGCTTTTAAAACTTTGCCAAGAGCGAACACGTACATTAGGATGGTTACAAGGTAAATGGTAATTTTTTGGGGTGCTATCTTTCGGGGCACCACCATTAGGCTGGAATATAGGATGGACAAAGTTGCAATCCAAGTTTCTTGTCTATACCTGGCTCGAGTATTAGTTGATAGGAAATTTTATTCTATTTTGATCTTAATAATATTTTTGGTAAAACTTTACTTTTTAGTTTTGCGTTCTTCAGAGGCACAAAAGTTGTAAGGCAAAATCCAATTTTAGTTTCGACGCTAAGCTTAATTTTCCAACTTTAATCTTCGGAATCCGTTCCATGGAATTTTGGTCATCATACTCTACCGATTGACGTGAAACATCCTTATGTCAGCTTGTGGATAGCACTATATCCTTCACTTAAAAATAGTGCAACTAAGTGCAAGCAATCAAAACATACAATAACCCCGAAAAAGTCAATCTACGTGCAAACTACCAACTTTAGCATTATCCTTGAACTGGATTTTCTTGTTCAACTCAATTACAATGGCATGTCTATTTCAACTTCAATTTACATACATACATACATAACTAGTATACATACTATGTGAAAATATGTAGCTATGATATGTTCACTATATACAAGCATACAACAAGAGCAACTATTCCAATCAATATGAGCTAGAAATGCTCAAGCAAGTATAAAGCGTAGTGGGTAAATGCAAATGAGAATACTTGAAATTTCCATTCCTCAAATTGGGCCAACGCCATTTCGCAAAATTAATCGCTTTACGATGCACTTTAAGCAAAGGCCACATGAACGAGTGCAAGCAAGCTGCACTGGAGTGTACGTGCTGATGAATATACATTTATCTACATATACATATGTACATATGTATGAACAAGCGTGCATACATACTTGTAAATATCGGATAATCAAAAAAAAAACAGTCAGCAGTTCAATAAACGAAGAGAGTGAACGATGTAGGTTGTTAAAATATAATAAATGAGGTAGTGCCAAGTTTGCAAAAAAAAAATTGGAGAACAATTCTGTTCTCTATTGGAAAGGTTTGAATGTCGACATCAGAAGAAAAATTTAAATGAGGCTAAAATTAATCCAGAAACTTTAAAATGGACTTATTTTATACGTTCAGGGGTTAAATTTTTCATATAAATTAATTTGGTTCTGGTTTTGTAAGGCCTATATACGATTTGGATAGATAGAAGAAACATAAACTATCGAAAGAGATTAAGGAAAATAACGAAGACAAGTAATTTTAAGAAAAAAAACCGACTTACAAAAAAAAATGTATATATATATATATTATATTCATGATCCAATGATCGGATCTAAACCAGATTAGTATGAGACCACCTCTGAGACACTACCTTTCCGATGCAAAAAAAGAATTATCGAAATCGGATAACGTGGTTGTGCGGTAACATACAAAAAAAAAAAAATATTCTGACGAACTGATAACCTCCTCTTTGTTTGGAAGTCGGTTAAAAAGTGTTATAAGTATTACTATAATGCTATATTAAGTTGGAATTACTCTCGAAAATACAGAGTTGGGTCTACACGGAGATAGTGCGACCCAATATATAAAAGCCAGCATGCGTATAAATAACTGAAGCCATAGAAGCTTGTCCAATGGCATCTCTGTATAGAGTTCTATAGCTGACCCCTTTTCATATTCGGATCCAGCGGGGCTACTCTCTTTTCCGATTCGAAACTGAATGCAATTTGAAAGGGACACGGTCTAATACAAATTCATAGCGCCAAACATTCGAGTCCGAATGATTTGCTTTTCGAACCGCAATACGGAGTAGACCCCGACTTTAAAGTTTTTGAAAGATGGATATCATAAAGAACCAATATCTTGCAATTGGAATACAGAGGCATACAAAGTAACCAAAATATTGTGATATTGACGTACATCCAAGCGGCTATCGAGGACCTTAGTATGACAATGAAACTGGTATTTCAGTTTCTAAGAAACTGAACACATTCAGATCATTTAAAGGTAAAAACTTCAGTTCATTCAACAAACATGGCATAGCATAGTGAAAATCATGCATGTAAATGAGGAGCAGTGGCCAGTCAACATGCACGCAATTGCCTGTTCGCCTGTAATTATGCAATCAACAACGACACGCCCCCACATATATGTAAATTGGAAAACTCATACTCCCAAGCACGCTGATGCATTATTACGCAGTAACATTCCTTCTTTTCCTCATATACACATTGAATCACGCATTGCGCTGCGCAGCGCATATCTGTCACTGCAATTCAACGGGCCTGCCAAGACCATACAATTTTTCCCCAACACCACTGCCATACAACACATCCTCGCTATGTTCAATTATTTGCACTCGCTTGGCAGCTCTGATGGCCGTAATGTCGTCATCATCATCAACGGAAGTAGCAGCAGTGGCCGTAGTGCCAGCAGCAGTGGTAGCGGTGGCAACGAATCAACAACAACAACAATAACCATCAGCCGATTCATGTTGTACATGGTTAACCTTGCATACTTTTGTGCTGCAAAATAAATTGCAAAAAGTCAATGAATTGCATAGGACAGCAGTGAAAAATGGTAAACAGGAAATGTGTGCGACTGTATGCGTTGCTGTATGTTGGATGTGGGCAAGTGTGCGTGCTGCTGCTGACGTGCATTGTTGCATGACAGGATATTGTTCGCCGATAGAAGTCACCGCAATAGCGGGTGGTAAGTTGAGGTTTTGTGCAGGCGTGCACAGAGTTAGAGTAAAAAATGGAGACAAAGGAGAGAAAGTGGCAGCAAAAATAAATAGAAAAGCTGTTGAGTGTGCTTTAGCATGTGTTGGTAATCTTGGACAACTTCATGGCGCAAGGTTAGTCATGTACAAACAAACATACATACATACAAGGCTTGTAGGTATCGAAGAAGTGCCATGTGCTGGCTATCATCAAATTCTGTCGTGTTAGCATTTTCGAGTGAAAAATATGCATGTAAATAGGGGGCAAGTGTACATAGGTGTGTGCGTGTGTCTTTGTTGCGTTTGAAGTTGCCCCTTGACTACTCATCCAAAGAAAAAGCGAGCTGCTACCTTACACTTCCTCAAAGTGCTTTTTCTGCATTTTTTCAATACATATTTCCTTGAGTTTTGCATCAATAAGCGCGCCCGCCTAAAAGTCTTTTTAGATGTTTTATTTTTTCTCATTTAGTTGCGCTTGAACAAACAGCGTGATTGCATTTTTACCACTTCAAATAAGAATATAAAAATCGAAGCAACTAAAAAAGGTGGAAAATTTCGTACAGAAAGGAACTACAATTCAAAACTGACACACTGCTTGTCAAGAGATCAGCGGATGCCCATAGAGAGCCAATTGGACGCACTAGTAGATTTCTCCCTACCTTCAAAGCTATCCCTTCATGTATTTAAATAACCCAGGCTGCCTCCAATGCTGGAAATTTTCAGAGAAAAGCTCTATGGATTTTTCCTTATCTTTAGCACTTCTACAGAAATAATTATACGTGGCCCTGGAGCTAACGGACATATGGACTATAGTTCAGTTCCTCGTTGGAATTATTCTGAAAGGCATATGTTTGGCTTGAGGAGCCTAAAGAAGTTCCTGGTTGTTGTTCATCAAATGATAGCCAGAGTGAGCGCGATATTCTACAAGTGTGCCGCTTTTTTCACCTGCTATTACTTGTTCTAGCACCCCGTGAAAGCAGGAGTCTCATAAGGGCTTAAATGCTTCTCAGCCAATAATGCCCGGTTTCACCAATCAATATTAAATATATAAGACTGTTAAAATTTAGAATATCCCAATTTAGTTTGAAAATTTTGCTATTTTAAACTTGAACAGTCTGATAAATTCTAAAAATGATGATGATTGTTAAAACCGGGCATCAGTCTGTAAGCTTCCCTAAATTAGAACGGCTATGAGAAGACGCTATATCCCTTTCCGAACCATCTATAAAGATTGGAATATCATCATTAGATAGATGTTGGTATTTGATGCCTAGACGAAAATTGAGTAAAGATCTGATTATGCATACTTCGCATAACTTCGCAAAACCACTGGTACCACTGCAATTGGAATGCCACTTAAAAAATGTAAGGCAAATTCTAAGCTTAACAGAAGTTAAGTTCGCGAAGTAAGACAAAATTTCGTTTCACAAAATTCATTGATTAAATTCGACGCTTAGTATGAAGCTCACGTATTATTATTTGTACAGGTGATAGTGAATCATATTACCGAATGTGTTTATTATGCGAAAATTATCCATCACCGAATATGAGGAAGAATCAAAATTTTTGTTATAAATATCGCATTCTTTTAGAGTTAAATATGTATTTTAATAACAAATTAAATCCACAAAAGCATTGGGCGAATAAAAAAAAAATGCCAAGCAATTTTATAAATGACCGTGTTTATGTCATTAGGCAATTTTCTTTAGAATGTACATATACATAACGAAAATGCAATAATTATTAAAATGAAGCTGATTTTAAGATACATATGTAAGCAAATATGGCACACGCAACACTTTTTGACATTATAGTCGGCTATGAGAGAGCTCAACTGGGTTGTCACTTCTACCTTGTTGATTATGCCTTGGTTTTAGGCACACTCGATAGCATGTACGTATCTATAGGTTGAGAAGTTAAATTCATAACAGTATGCAGAGTTATTGGTTAAAAACGCTTAATTTTGGAAATCATTTAAAAAAACTCTCTAATTAAATGCATTAATTTAATATATACATACAAATAACTACCCGATATGCAGTTTTTATCAAAACCTCGGCAGTAAACAATTATGAAGGTCTGTAGCGAGTTTCTGAACCCAACAATGCATGCAAACATCTTTTGTGCGGCTTCTTCGTTATGCACAGCCAAGGCGAATTTACATAAGGTGGTGTTACTAGCTCAGCTGATTTTGTGTATGTGTTTCGCCGCACGGCTTCTGATATCAAATTGAAAAATTTTGTTTGAATTTCTACACACACTCTTACAGATTTTGACAGTTTATGCCGCCAAAGCAAAAACAAAATACATGTAAATTTTTGTTTTTGTACTCCTGCTATCACCTTATATTAATTCGCCTTGTGCACAGCGAATGAACAACACACTCAATCACGTAAATGCAATTACCCAAGCAACAATAGAAGCCGTTTAATTTTTTTCCACTCTCAGCACTTTAGCAGCCATCACTCGGTGCTGCAAATGCATTCATCACTCCTCACTCCCTTTCTTTAGGAGATCCACTCGATTTTCTGCACTTCATTCGTATACTCCTCTTCAGTTTTTGCAGATAAGGCAGGTATTATTTCAATATTTCGCCGGCACCCCATCTCCAAATAAAAACAACATAGCCACCGGCATTTTCTATTTAATAATATTTCTTCCCTTTGGCGTTTGCTTTATTCTCGCTTTACCCCTTTTCACTAGTACTTCTTCGCCTTGTTCCTAAATTCTATGCTTTGCGTGTTCACACTTTGCTGGCTAGCGCTTCTACTACGATTCGTTTATGCTCGTGACTTTTGTAGCAACTCAAAAGGCTGACTAATTAAATTGATTACGCCTCTTTGAGTGCAAGTTTAATGCACTTTGCATCCGCGTTTGACGCTCATCAGACGCATTGTCGCTTCACGGCCAACGTTAGTCTGGGTTTTGTCGACCGTTGCATGGTCACATAGGCGGCTCTTACCGCCTGTGGTGTTAAGTGCAGGCTTTGTTCAACGTTAGTGCGTTTTATGTTAGTTTTTCATGCCATTCCATTGTTTTGGATTTTTTATTTCTTCTTTAAAGAATTGTAATTTTTTTGCTGCGTAATTCATGAGGAAATTGAATACAATGCAACAAAAGGACGGCATCGCAGAAACTAATTTAATATTCAAGCCTACTTTTTATTTGTTCAGCAAAAAGGGTTTACGACTTGAACTTAATGTTATAGAAGATGTAAGATTCTTTAAAAGTTTTTTAATAGTCCGGTCAATTTGGACATTCCAGATAGCAAAAATTCCTACCCAGCTGAAAATTGGTAGGATTGTTCAAAACACCATCATAAATGAAATCTAAAAAGTCCTCATCGATCCGATACCTGGAGGAAAAGTTACTCGGGATCAAAGGTCACAAAAACGAGTTTTTCGCGATTTTCAGTAAAGCGGGAAGTTTGTCATAAAATTAGTTTAGACAAAAATTATATATCAGATAATTGTCTATAAAATATATCTAAATACTTTTTGTCCTAAGAGCCACCGTTTCCGAGATATAAAGATTCAAAAAGTTGGAAGAAAAACGAATAATCGAAAACAGTTCACATGATCCAAAGTTATTCGGTAACATACATACAAAAATATTTCTCCTTTTTTGAAGTCGGTTTTTCGTTTGTTTTAATATTTCGGGCATCTTCGCTATTTATTGGGATTTTTGGAGATTCGAGATTTATCGCGACTTTTCAGATTTATTCGATATTTTTCATGACATTTTCGGTTTCTCTGAATTTTTCGAGTTTTTCGGAAGTCGTGAATACCTAAAAATAAAAGGCAAGGTATACCGGGCAAATTTTGCTAATATATTTGCAAAATATCCCATGCATTTATTTTCTTGATCGAACAAATAAAAGTCAAAAATTTACTAGTTTTTTGTATCATTATTATAAACGGCTTTGTGCTGTACGCACACTCGGCACAGCTTTTCCTCTTCAATTAAATTTGGGTAATTATCGAAAATGAGGAAACCATTTCAAGAGTCATCTCAATTTATTGCGCAACTAGCACACCACTGGAAAATTGCAATAATTCCACTCAAATTATAAGTTGCAGTAAAAACAAAAATCGAAATAAATATTGAATGCATTCGTACAGGCATACATATATATTGACTTAAGTCAAGCAAACCAAAATGCAACGCTTCCAACCGTATACCTGAATTACTCACCAATTTCGTATACCACAACCACGAGTAATAGCGCCAAAACTCAAGTGTGGGCGTTTGTTTCGTTAAACGCTCCCCAGTTACCATTTACCACTTACAATGTAGTTGGCCCCCTAAGCGTCTTTCATATCCATATTACCTATCTACGTTATCTGCGGAAAGCGAATTTCACCTACATATTTTGACTTATTATTTTCGTACAGCTTGAAAGCTGTAATTTTTGTAGAAAAAATAATTTACAAATAAAAATGTTCACTAACGACGTTTGTGCCAGCTGAAGCATTACGGCCGGGAATGCAGTTGCAGTAACTTTCATACATTTATAATGGCGAATAAAAAATATTCTCACTTCTCGATTTCGGCCCCTACCTGCCTCATCGACTGCGGCATCAAGTAACAGGCGAAATTATTTTGAACTGCTGCTGCATGCAGCACTGGCAAAACTTTTCCAACACTTGCTGTTGCGCTGAAAGCTTGTGTGGAGCTATAACTATACATAAATATGTACATATATTTTTACTATCTGCGTATGTACATATGTTTGTAGGGCCATATTTTCGTTTCGCTACTTCAGGCATTGCAGTGCTTCATTTTTTCTAGCATAATTGCGCTTTTTACTTATAAATATTTGCATGATATCGCCTACAGTAATTTATTTTCCCTTTTTGTACATTTTTTTTTTTTGTGAAAAACTGCAAGTTATTCCTTCAGATTATGTTGCTTACTTAACTTCTCTGAACTTACCAACAGGCATTTTTTTCTGCAACTTATATTTTTATGTCTCTTTTGTTTTACGCTCTGCTTATTGGTCGACCTTCATTTGATTTTAAAATTGAGTCGGAAAGTTTGTTGCAATGAATATTCGCAAATTAACCCTAATTGCAATAGCATTTGCATTCAAAAATGTTACAGGCACGTTTTCACTTGTGCGAGCTTTGATGCAGCCATTTCTTTTTCTAGAAAGCTTTTCAGTTGACTGGAGCTCTTAAATTAGCAAATATATACATACATATGTATATGAATGCATTCACAACCACGCACATGCTTATCGCTCATTTACTACAATAGTGTCATAACTCAAAAAAAAAAAACAAAACTCGAAATCGTGTTATCGAGATATTTATTGGGCCTAATGAATTAAAACTTAGCAATTGCTCTTTCTTAATATTTCAGACCTTTTAAGCGATTTCTTTAAATAAATTTAAGTAAAAGGTCTGAAATTTTAAGAAAAAGTAATAGCATAATTTTTATTCATAACGCCCATTGACGCTATTAGCAACAATGTTTTCCATTACTAAATAATCGATAAATTTATTGACATTTTTGTAGCAACATTTATAGATTTTTGTGCGATGCATACAATACACAAATATGGGGAATTGAGAAAAAAATATATCGCGAACTATCCGATGATGGTGGATTATTTTGATATTAGAGTAACCAAGTATTTTTTATAAAATTCTATCAATATTTCACTTACCAATGTTAACGATGCCATGATTGGTTAACTCCCAACACGATTGTAGACGCAGTATGCTCAGACTATGACTTTGCTTTGGCGAGAAATAACCCAAAGCAGCGTCGGTGACGTGGTAAGCCTGCGAAGGAAAATAAATGAAGTAAACGAAGTTAATATACGTACATATGTATGTATGTTGCAAAAAATATTGACGATAAGAAATTGACAGCTCATAACTATCAATTTTTCCGAAATTGAGTCATATACCTCAAAAGATTGTAAATTTTACTAGTAATTTTTGTTACTTTAGAAAAATTGTCAGTTATGATTTGTCAATGTTTGACCATCGATATGTACATACTATTTATTTTAATACTTTCAACTGATAAAATGTCCATATGACTCAAAGATTTTGCTTGAAACCTACCTGCAGTGAAAATTCATATAGCGATGGCAGCAATTGCGCCACAGCACCCACCGCCTCATCAGCGATATTAATGCAATCCGCCAGCGAGAGCGAGACAATACGCGGCGTTAGACAAGCCCATAGGCCAGCCTCGGTAACTTCATTACAGCCGGCTAGTTCGAGTTCGAAGAGACTCTGTAAAAAAGTAAGGGTAAAAGAGTGAGTATAAATATTGAAAGCATTTACAACTAGGCATACATATTTTGGGGAGTAACACTGATGCATCGACGTATAGTAAATCGATGCTGAGATATATCGCCTGAAAAGCGTCGATATATCGATGGTTTCCAATGATCCCCCAAAGTATCAACGTATAACGGGGATAGAAATTTGTAAACACCTATGGAAACATCGAATTTTGAAACGATATTGTCGATATATCAAAAACATCGATGCATCATTCGCATCCTCATTTCCAAAAACTGCAACCAATAAAGATTTTTAGTAAACCGTAGAATATTTTTAGTTTTGGGCATTCGTTGTGTCTTTTTTTGGGGGTTTCAAGATGTTTTGAGTTCTCTAAGGGTATCTTATGAATTTATTTCTTAATAAAATTAGTTTTCAACACATGCATTTCATGAATATGAAAGTAAAAATCAATATTCTGTCAAGTTCCCGCCTTCATTCATGAATATGAAAGTAAAAATCAATATTCTGTCAAGTTCCCGCCTTCATGCAGAACGCACTGCACAACTTGTGGAAGAATCTTTTCAACTTTTCGTGTAGGCTGCTTCGAATTGTGGGCAGGGAATCTTAGAAACTATATCTTCAAGATGCTTTAGATGTTTGCCATTGCCATTGTTCATATCAAAAGATTCTGAAGACCAAATCATGGCAATCAACCAGCCTAAAAACAATTTGCTTAGGTAGAACGGGAACGGAACCCCCGAGCATTTCCACTGAAATTAAGTCGATTGCTGAATTTATTTGCATTTCTTTGCCGTCATTGTCTGCTCTCAAAATGCCTTTACACAGGTCCATTTCTGTCGACTGGAAAATCGACAGAGAAATCGACTAGCGAAAGCATTTACTTTTTATGGCTGAATTACCATTTATACGTGTCAATTTTGCTTGCACGTCAAACAATCGACTAGAAAATTTACCCGTGTAGGAAAGATTCTAGCAGCTATTTGCTCTTGATTGAGAAGAAAACTTGACATTTAAATGGGTAAGTTACTTGAAACCAGCTTTCAGTCTGCTTGCAGAGCTATTTCGTTTTAACCCTTTCAGTGCAACTTTTTGTGCCCAAAGCTTTTTTTAAATAAGAGCTTTTATTTTTAAATGAACATTTGCTTTGAGAAAAGTATATTATAATTCTTTACCATTTTATTTTATTGTATTTTCCAAAGTCAATAGTGAACAGAGTAATATATAGTTAAAACTTGACTATTTTAAAAAAAAAATAAGTATTTAATATTCGTAGTTTAAAATATATTTCCCATTATTAAAATAAATAAGAACACTTTCCATTCTACAAACCTAGGGTACAACTGTCTAATAATATGGACGCCGAATAACGGTAAGACTGACTGTTTTATACAATTTTTATTGTATTTTTGGAATCAACGGACCAAAGTGAGCCGGTATACAAATTTTCGGATTTTTAGCTTCAAGGGTTAATTTTTTGTACTGAAAAGGTTAACCGAATTCAGTGTGTAATATTGTGTGGGTATTTTCTTCCAGAAATAGACGTTGTGAGTTCGATCAGATAGAAAGATTAAAAATGATCGAAGCGGGATATCTCTTCTGGAGTTATTGCTAAAAGTTTATTATTTTACATACAAACTTTTCTTTGTTCACCATATAAGTGCCGGTTTACTTAGCTGCCAATTTAACAAAGTTAAACGGTTTAAGCCAACAT
>NW_016158486.1:84230-130109 GCF_001687245.7 Rhagoletis zephyria
TATTACTTATGTGCGTGCTAGCTGCGCAGCAATCAGACAATTGTTTTGGTCTTCGTGTGTATGTGTGTGTGTGTTAGTAAGTATTCGTACCATAAACTAAACAAATTAGCTATTAAGGAGGTAAGCGGCTAAGGTTACAGGTAAAGCAAGTCTTGCTATGAAGCACCAAGAAAGGCGCACAAGTGCAAGCCAAAGTTAAACAAAAGTACATATTTATTCTGGCCTCATGTACTATATTTACGTGCATATTGTATATGCTGCGTATTTTAACAGCTGTGCTTATTGTCAATAAGTTAGCTACATTTCGCGCTTGAGGTCTTTCAGAAATTTACTCTACTCGTAATTGATCTGAAAATTTTGTATTTTCATACCGGATTTTTGCTCTACAGATTGTTGGAATATGTATGGAAAGATTGGTTGGATTCCACTTCCAAAAATATTTTGAATGTATATATGCAATATATATGTAGGTACTTTCATTCAAACACGAAATTCAGTTTAAGACCTCAAGTTCATATTAACTTCTTTCTAACAATGCAGATATAGAAGCAACGAGTAGTGCGCAGGCGGCATACAGAATCCAGCAGTTGAAGGTGGCATAGATCGAATCAATGCTAAAGAGTCATCAATGCAACCGTAAGCAAGCGATCAGTGGCAAAGAGAACAACAAGAATTACAGCCCAGGTAAGTGAGCTATCCTCCTCCTCTGGCCTTATGTTTTAAATTAAAAGAGCTTCAGGGCAGTTATCCAGCCGATAGATTTAGAATAGACATCGGTACATCAGACGCTGTGAGCAGCTCACTCCAAGAAGGGTTGAATATACATATGTAATTTTTATACATATATTAGTGTTTGGCCGAGCTTTTCCTCCGATTCATGGCGTGCGCATTGATGTTGTCCCACAAAGGGGATAGATCTACAGTTCTACATCGATTTCGAACGGCGATTGTATTTTTACGCTGTTTATTTCATGGTGGAGTTTTAAAAAAGTCATAAAAATTTTCGGAAGAATTATAAAAGTCTTTTCATAATAATTATGTGTGAGACAATGTTTTTTTAAGCCATCGATAACTATTATTTTAAGACTTATATAAAAGAAGTTTTTATAATAATTATCATTGAGATAAATATTTTTAAGTCCTTAAAGACTTTTATTTTGTGACTAATATTATAAAAGTCTTTCGATAATAATTATGAGTGCGAAAAAATTTTGTCCCGAACTAGCCCCGATCTGGTCCCCAACTAATCCAGAAATGCTCCTGAACAAGTCATAATTATTACGAAAAGACTTTTATAATATATTTATCATAAAACAATTTTGGTGTTCACTGAGTGCGAGAGCTCAACAACTTTTCATCTGAACTTTATAAATTAACCAATTAATCCAATAAGGTCTTAAAATTTTTCCGATGAGAAGCTTATGCACGGCAAAACTTGGTGTGCGTATACAAACTTCCGTTTTTTATTTAAATACGTTTACTTTTTTTAATTTCTGTTAGATGAGTAGATGTCCGAGTAGAATCCCCGATTTTTTTATTATTGAACGACTTTCTGAATCTTTGATCTCTGAGCTTAACTTTTTTTAATATTTTTAAAGTTACTGCTTACATAGAAAAGCACTAATTAAGCATGTTTATATAACCAAGTCGAATATTAATGTAACCACTCACTTTCGTATACATCCAGTACATATAGCCAAAAAATTTAACCAACACCACCAACCTCTTCCTTCCCCAATCGGATTAAAACATGTCTAAACTAAAATATTTTACTTTAACTTTCCAACGTCCATTAGTATTATCAGCTGCTGGCATTGCTCTCAACTGAAACTTTATTCAGCTGTTTAAGCGGATTACCTGTGACCATAAAATTTTGGACAGCGCACACACATACACAGCAAATGGTACATAGTCAAATATATTTATGTAGGTAGGTGTGTATTTTCATATGTAATTAGTAAAGTGTGTATATTTTATTTACACAAAATTTTATTCACATACACAAAATGAATATGATTCATTGCCTTTGAAAATTTTAGTTCATTTAATTCATCAAAAAGTGGCAGCAAATCAGATATCCAGAAAGTTAACTTGGGGAGCATATATGCATAATTATTAAGTGAATGGTTCTCGGTCTTAAGGCCAGAAGCTTACAGTGTCTCATGAACCGGTACTCTTAATTATCACTTGCCAATAAACTACTCGTGTGTTCAACTGTTGTAAGAGCAAGGTGGACTTAAGTTTAAATGAAATCATAACCACTACAAAATCTTATATCAAAACCAACCAACGATCTAGGCCCAAGCGAGACGGCCACTTAGCCGTTAATTTAAGGTATACACAGCAATAGCCAACCATTTCCGCTCGCATAATTAACATTTTTTTGTTAAATTTGATGTCATTATTTTTATTCAATTGACCTTCCCCTTGTACCATCTAAAATCACAAATAAATAGAAACAAAAGAATTTTAAATTACACAATCATATAAGTATGTACATATGTACATATGTATGTAGGTACTTAAGAGCATATGGGAACATTCGCGTGTTTCTTTGTTATTTTATTTCTTGCTTTTATTTTCGTTGTATTTTTGGCACACTTTTGACCGACTGCTGGCTTTTTAAAGATCATTAACATTTAATTTTGCCACAATTCGAGCGTTAATGCCAAACTAATCAGCAGTGAAATTCTCAAACACCCGCTGTGACTGCTTTCAACGTTGCGATGCGACGTCAGCGTCTATTGGCATTTCATCTATGCGTTTGCCAACAAACGCATGCCTCATTAAAGCAACCAAATTGGTTGTGCTCAAAAGCATAGGAAAAAGAGCAGCAAAGAATTGGACTGTAAATGATTAAGTGAGGTGCTTTTGTGGATAGTGACGTGTTTTAAATAATTTTTGACATTAATAAACATTTCGTAATTTTTCATCTCCTTATTTAAAATTTAGCATTTTACAGCCTTATTTTTAAATAAATTGATTTTGTGCTTGGAATCAGAAATCGCTTTTGAAAAGATGGAGATAGATGCGCTGTATTTTAAAATACGTTGTAATCAAACTCTCCTCAGATCATGAACTGGCTGTCTAAGAGAGAGAAAATTCCTCCAACTTTTAGATTTCGCGTCTCCTTTCGTATTTTCAATATTTTTTTCCGAATCGCTTTGGAAAATAACATTATATAAAAAAATTGGTAGTGCAGATAAATTTATTTAAAAAAAAAACTATTATTTTGTGTAAGCTAGACAGACCGCTTCTAAAAGCAACTATTTTTAATTTTTATTTATAAATTTATTTATTTTTTTGCTGTGAGTGCTTTACTTTTCACTTTCACCGCATTCCAATTTATTTAAAATTATGGTTCCGCTTATATCTGCCAAATTGTGCGTAAAGCAGGGCAACGCGCTTCGCTTTAGTTGGCAAAGTAGTGTATTAGGTTGACATAATTATTTGGTTCGCAATAAAGTGTCCTAAAAACAGTGACCTTCTTGGCGCTTAGTTACGCATTGGGCAAGTTTATTATCAATGAGCCTTTGAGCCTACTGCCAAAAAAATTTGTATATGAGTGCATTATCTTTTTTTAAGAATACTACGCTGGTTTTGTGGCTGTGTAGCTCTGCGCCAATCCAGTGGACTGGTTAATAAATTGAGCGAAAAAAAAGGAAATTAAAAACAGAATTGAAAAATGTGGTTGCAGGAATGGAAAGTTACAATAAATGTACATAGTCACTAACATGCGAACGTATGCGAATATATGTAGCTATGTGCATATTTATAGTACACACAAACCGCATTATGGTTTCAATAATTGCACTATACGAGGCAGCTGAGCAAGCGATGACACAGTTAATTGCGATTTATATTCGCAATGTCAATGCTTGCTTGACCTCTTGGCTTACTTTCAATTTCTGCCCATAGAGGAATTTCAAACACAAAGGCATCAGCAAAGTTACTGCACTGATTCAATGCTGTATCAAGAAAGCTTTTCGGCCTGCCCGTTATAGCAAAATATAATAAATTCATTCAATTACGTAATTTTCCATATCAACGCCTTAAATTTATACAGCAATTGAGGATAGCCCTCTGGCCTTTCGCTCATAATAAGCAACAATAAATTTCCAACCAGCCACGTTTAGCTTATCGTAATATCCAGCAAATTACTTTAGATTTCTCTGTGGCATAGACAATTTTGTTGCAATCAATCAACGTAATAAATGAGTTTCAGTTTTCGTATTGGAAATTATGTATAGCTGTATACTACTTACATGCAAGTGTGTATATTTTGTATGTACGTATTTGTACTATGTGGCTTTGAGTAATCCAGTGGGAAGTACTACGTGGCGTATGCGTAACATTTAATGCGCCAGCAGTTTGTTGTGAAAGGGATTTGTTCGATAACACGCGATGACAAGGCATAAAGTGAATTAGTTTTCAGTTACTCCCAAAGTATTTTCTCACTAATTTTAATTGCATAATTAGCTACTTAATTACAGATTAAAGGCGAAAAATCAAAATTTCATTTTCAAAATAAAACATGCACTCAGACAATTGAAAATCGTATGTTGAAGTTACATATTTGGGATTCTTCCTATCTACCCACTTTTTGCATCTTATTCCATTTCAAATTTGTTTGCCATAATACTTTTTTACTGACATTTACAATAGCACTGCGTAAATTACTCTCCTTTCGACCTTTAAATCTATTGTAAAAGTAAATGGAAAATTACAACTAACAGTGGCAAGGATAATGGAAAATTTGTACATACAAATGTACAACTAATTCCCAAAACAATTACACAGCCAACGTGTTCCGGTTGAGTCTACTGACCTTATCGCAAGAAAAGTTCCAACACAAAACAATAGCAGGAAATGTTTGTGTTTTTTAATGATGTGAATTTTAACAAAAAGCTAGCAGAAAACCTGGTTGGGAATTTAACAAAAGCGCTATTTGGCTGTGTGGATTACACAAAACCTACTAAATAAATGTATAGAAAATATTTCGTTAGAGGGAGTTGGTGAAAAATTTAAAAAAGGAAGTAAACGTGTGGTTTAACATTGCCATGTAAATATTTATGCAACTACGTAGAAAATATTTGAATGAAATGAAGAGAATTTCCATATTTGTTTAACATTTTCGATATTCTACGACTAAGGGTATGTTTACTCATACTTATGTACAAAAAAAGCATTTAAAAATCTGAAATATATTTACATATGTATATAGTTTGTACGAAGTCGTTTTAAATTTAATAAATACAGCCGAATAATATACTTGCATGAAAAAGTTCTTAATAAGGAGGAAAATTAAAAAAAAAACATTCCCTACAAAATGTTTCCAAAGTTTCTGAAAGTCTTCAGAGGGAAGATAGTCGCTGATTTGACTTTCTCCGCCATTAAAATCTTTATTTAAAAAAAGTTTCTTATTTCGAGTCTTAAGTGGAACTATCACCCCCCTGAACCCTCCGAGCTGTGAGCAGAGTGAATTTTCATCTCATTCTCATTGCGTCAGTGCGTTGGAAATTAAGTTTTGTTCGAAAAATATTTTCTAACTTTTTGTGATTTTTTTTTTTTGTAAACAAACCAAGTTGTTGAACAAATATCATCTTGAAAACATTTTGATTTCTCATTTTTTAAAGTACTAACTGCCATTTCTTCTGACATGCATAAGATACAAAAACCAGCTAAATACTACTTTGCTTTAAAACGAGCATAATAACCACTACATTCAGAATAAAAAGTATGGTGACTCATGGTAAAAACTAGCAAAAAACAAGGCTTTTCCGGGTTTTCACAAATTTTAAAGCTCAGACAAATTACTTTTGTACTAAATTTGATTGAATATTATTTGTGATGGATAGACGAAGATTTTACGTCCAAAATTTTTACTGTAGGATGATTTTTAACTTAGTCAGAAAAGTTATCCTACGAAAAATTAAGGATAATGGAGATATCTTTCGAATCTTTCCATAGAAGAATGAGAATTTGGGGAAAAAATTGGATGGGCGAGCTCTTTTGCGTTAAACCTTTTCCAATCTTACCGTGATTACCTAAATAAAATTAAATAATTTTCATTAAAATTTGTCGGTGGTTGTCGCTAGATTTCGCTTTACTATTCAGATTTGTGTCTCAACTTGGTACTCTTTGAGCTTTAAAACTTGTCATTGAAGCTTGCCGCGTTTCACGAACGAGAGCATCCGCTATCCATGACTTGTGTATCCATCACATTAAGAAACGGATTATTTCTCATATTTAATCCTACGTCTACTGTTCCTTGAATCGCTGTGACTTTCGACGAGTGAAAGATACAACAAAAGGTTATACAAAAAACTTGAATAGGATTTGAAGTTATTTGAAAATTTGCTGTCAAAACTCTGCTGACACACTAAAAGTGCAAGAAGCGATTATTCGTGAGAATAAACGATATTTTTACTTTTTATGAATGTAGAGTTGTCCAAAATAACACAGCTGTCGTTAAGCTAAGCCCAAAATAAATAACTTTTAGATTTAATTTATTAATCTCCATCTCAAAATTCCTCTCACTTCAATTTTTATAGCCCTTCTTTCATTTCTGTACTGCGGTAAATGCTGCTGCCTGCATTGCCTATGTTGCCATTTAATTTGCATTATTTGCATTTTCATTCAATATTCGGTAGCGCTCTCTTCCGTTTTGTTGGTTTTTAGTTTTTCCCATTTTTTCTTTGCTTCGTTTGCATTTCATTTCAATTGCCTGTATTTTCATAATGCAACTGGCAGTGTACGCTTTTTGCACACATTCATTCTTAGGGCTTTTTCGATACATTGTCTTTTGCATCGCCTACTGAACTTATTATGCATTCATAGCACACATTTACGTCAGTGGTTTTAACAATTTAATTTTTTTTCTTCATTACGCCATATTCATTTTAGTATTTGCCCTTTCAGGCAATCGCAATTTTCATTTTTAATTTCCACGTCCGTTTTGTTTATGACGTTATTGTTTTCATTTCATTCGATCTGCCCACATTGCCCTTATTTGTAGGCCACTTTTTTCAGCTTTTGTTTCCGCTTATATATAGGAATATTCTAGCAAGCAAAAATTTGCAAAAAGGTCATTCCAAACGCTTTAGTAGGAAGTTTACCTCCACAAATTGGTATCAACAAACAAATGTTTCAATTGTTCATGATTATTCTTTAAATTATGAAGAACGACTCTACAACTGTGTCAAAGTAATCCTATTTCGGAATAGTAAATATAAATGACATTTGCACCTAGCATACATTTTAAAGTGGTGTGAAATTTCGTTTAGCTGTATTATCGAGAAACTTTTCCTTGCAGAACTTAAACGAAAGAGAAGTTCTGAATAAATTAGCTTTAATATTTACCGATTTATCGAAGATTTCGTATTTCCCTAAATTACCGTTATATGGGATGTGGGCGTGGTTATTGTTCGATTTCGGCCATTTCGTATTTTATACCAAGTACAACAACTGTACCAAGTTTGGAAGAAATGTTGAATAATATTCTTATTTTTCGTCTAAAACTTATTGTAAATATCAATTTTGATTGAATAATTTTCAGTAGTTACTAAAGGGCGCAGTTTTTAGGCGCAGTTTAGAGGGCGGACAAACAGTCCAAAAAAGGAGGGGAGTTGAGCTATTTCATTTTAAAGTTCGTGCAATATTTTTCCCTATATCTTTAATCATATGTATGTATTTACTACTGCGCCTTAAATATATTTTGGTGTTATTACTTCCTCTCATTTCATCCAAAGCTCTTAACTATTATTGTTTTAAAAGTTTTTTTTCGACAAATTACATAAAAAAAAAAATTATTTCAGCTTTTAATAGTATTTCTGGAACAATATCAAAACCGGCAAATATTTAATTAAAACACCTTTGAAGTAAAGGTGCAATATTTAGCCTAGACTTAGATTGTAAATTTAATTGCCAGAAGAAAGTCGATACTTTGCCATCCTTCTAAATATCTTCAAAACAATATTAACTAAGAGTTTTGGATATTTTAAGGCGCAGCAAGACACCCTGGGTATTTGCCAATTTTCAACAGTTTTAAAGGCACATACCTTTAAAAAGAAACGTATTTTATTCTTTAATATGCATACAAAGAATTAAGAATAATTAATTAATTGCTGAAAGTGCAAAATGGAAAAGAACTTAAAATTTATCTTTTTTTAATTTAATAGTTTTGTTAAGCCAATCATGCCGTTTTTCCAAGACTTGTGCAACCAAACAAAAAAAAAAAAAAANCACAAAATTTACACTCGCTTATTTCTCTTTTTTGTTACAATTTGTATACCTGTGCTGCAGTAAAATTGGAAAATGTCCGCCACCAAATTTAATTTAAAATTTGCCATTGTGTTTCGTTTTTCTTTTTGTTTTTGGCGCTCTCACTTTTTGATTAAATTGTGTGTTATTTTGATATTAAATTTTTTCCTTTTGCTGTCACAAATATGACAATAAATTGTGGCAAGCGTACGAACACACTAAATTCAGCGCAGCACAATAAGAGGGGGCAAAAAAACAACAACAAAACGAATTAGCAGCCGCTATTTATTTCACAAACAAAATCACACACTCAGCTACATACATAACTATGTATGTATAAGCAAGCATACATATTTTCGCTTGAGTCACCGCAAAATAAAATATTTACATATATACATACATATGTATGTAGTTATTTATACGTATGTATGTATGTTATTTCTGTGCGATCAGCTAAAAATTCATTTCATTTTCATTTCACTTAATTTTTGTTATTCATAAAAACATGCTTTATTTCTGATGATTTTGTATCTCTGCGTATTTAAAACTTTCCGTTTGTGTGCTATTTTTACCATGTCTTAGATATTTTAGTACGCATACTAAATTTAAAACACATAAATTGTTTTATTTCTTGCAGAGGTGGTTTCATACAGTATAATAATATTATTAATTGTGCTTTCGTGCGTTCATTTAAAAAATTTCCAAAAATTTATTTGCCAAATTTTTTAAAATATTTTATTTTATATTTATTAAGCTTCGATTACACTAGAGTCAAGTTTTCTCAACTGGGCCACCCAAAGTTGACTTTTCGATTTTTTATATTTCATGGGCCGATTTTGAAAATAAACATGGTGTGCATTATGAACCCCAAAGATTTTGCGATAATTTTATTTTTTTGACGAGTTATTTGTAAGCAAATTTTTATGCAGGCTTTTACACTTTTTGAACTATTTCAGCAAACATTCATTCGTATCTTATGATTTTTTGTTAGCAGTTAGAGAACTTATTGGGCAACAAAATAAAGTGGTCAGTTTGTAAAATTTCGATTCTTGTTAAAAAAAATTTATATATTTTAATAAATCTAATCCTTTTCCAACTTCTCATATACCTAGGAAAATAATTCAAAAAGCATTATTTGCGCTAAACATTCAATTTTACTTTCATAAAAAAAATACTGTACTGTTTGATTGACTTAAAGCTTTTTACCAAAAAAGTGAACAAAGTTTAAAAAAATATAATACAAATGAACTGAAAAGCAAAAAAAATAATTGTTTGTATTTAGTAAAATTTCGATATGAAAGCAGAAAAAAACTTTTAATCCGATATTTAATTTTTTTAATTCAATTTTTAATTTTTCAAATTTAACTTAAAAAACATAGTGAATGCTAAAAAAAATAAACGCGGGTTCACTTGTTTTAGTCACTGTAATTAACTTTGTTGCAAAAACATCTATGCATGTATATTTGGCAAGGTGTTGAAAACGTGTTTTTGCAAAAATTTAAATTTTATTGCTGATTTCATTAAAAATTTTTGTTTGGAAAAATTTTCGCTTAAAGTCAAACAAATGAGCGTGACAGTTTTAGGACCAAAGTATTGTGAGTTTTGGAAGAATATCTATGCCTTAACAACGTCTGTTCCACTTTTTTTTGCAAGAGAAGAAAGTTGTATTTTGAAATTTTGCAAGTGTGATTCAAAAATTTTTTATAAGCTACAGACCATGAAGAAGGTGGGGGGTAACACTACCATGCAAGTTCATGCCGTGACTAATTGGATGTGTAAAGAATTTTTTTAATAAGCTCATTTTTAGGGGTCGGCAACCCATTCCGAAGGTGTATGAAAATTTAATTTTGCGCTATGGTAAGCACAGCGTTTGTAACCTTTTCAAGACGAGCTAATCTACAATCGGGTTCGTTTTAAAGATCGGCAAACGATGTGGAAAGTCGCAGTTAAATTCCATAAGTCGGAAGCATATACATAAATTGCATATACGTATATCTTAAGGAAAATCATTATTTGTGTAGGAAGTCATAAAAAAAAGTTCATGAAAATTTCTTTTATTTTTTATTTGCAAAATATGTATATCTGAATTCGAGAAATTGTTTCGAAGTCCTGCCATATAAATCCTTATATTTCGTAACAGAATGTTATGTAAAATAAATAAAAAGTACTCTTAATATATCAGAAGGATCGCTCTTTTAAATGAGCCTGGTTTTGAGTGTGTACAACAACTTTGAAAAAATAAACTAAAAAATTAAAACTTGCTCTGTATAAAATTTACATAAACCGGGCCGGGACTTTTTAAGGGAATACCAGAACCATAGCTTGTTATTATTTTTTTAAATTTAATTTTGAAATTTGCGCATGCTTTCAATAACCAATAATCAATAAAAACGCAATTTCACTAGTCTCGTGGGTATACATGTGGTTTGATATTTTTTGATTTTTGTCGCACGGTGTTATGAATGAACGCAGTCTATTTTTATTTTTTGCTACATGGAAACGGACCTAATTTAAAAAGGTGAAGCTATCAAACGCCTAATATATTTATCCACAGTCAATATGCTTAAAATAATACCCTTCAATATATTTGCTGTTACATTGACGAAGTTTAGTATTATTCAAACTCACTTACTTAAATATTTAGTAGTGTATAACTAAAGCAAATCGCCGGAAATGTGCAACTAAAAATATGTCAACTAAAATCTAGATTACACGAAAAAATCGTCAGTAAACCGCTTACATTTTTTTTAGACCACACAAAAATCCAAAAACGAAATCAATAACTCACAGCAGCAGAAAACTGGAGATGTCAAAGTATTAGTGATACGTTAGAAATCCTTGATGTCATCATGTGCACATTTCAAATCCACAAATATACAAGTTATGGAAAGTTGGGCTAACACAAAATTGAGTAGGAATGAAGTATAAATGTACATACAGTCAGTCAATAAAGTTTAGGTACAGCGAATTTTTTACAATACGGGCAAATATTTTATTTTTCGCAAATTTTTTATAAAAATATGGTTCATTCTACAACAAAAACCCCAAAAATCAAAGTTCCAAACCTTGTGCAAAATTAAAGAAAAATCTGCAAAATTTCACTCAAATATTGCACTTTTTATTTATGCTCTCTAGAAAAAAGTTCAGTATGCAATTTTTTAGCCCATTAAATTTTAGTATAATAAAGTGTAAGTATGAGGAAGCTAGGACTTACGATTGATTTTTGGGATATTTTTTTTGTTGAAGGTGTCGCACATTTTTTCATATAAAAAAAATATCAAACATTATTTTACATGGAGAAAATGAGCGACACCATCAACAAAAGAAATTGCTAAAAATCAATGGTAAGTCCTAGCTACTTCAAATTTTCACTTTGTTATACTAAAATTGAATGGGCTAAAAAACTGCATACTCAAATTTTTTCTAGAGAGCGTAAATAAAAAGTACAATATTTGAGTGAAATTTTGCAGACTTTTCTTTAATGTAATGTAGAATTAATCATATTTTTATAAAAAAGTAGCGAAAAATAAAATATTTAAAAAATAGTTGCCCGTATTGTAAAAAATTCGCTTTACCTAAACTTTATTGACTGACTGTAGGTATTTATGTATGTGGAGTGAAAACAAATCGTAGTTGTAGTTGCAATGTTTGAAGGAAAAAAAATGGTTCCGTCATCTTGCCTGACATTTGGCAATTTCATTTTGAATTTGAAATTTCGCTGACTGTTGCTTGGTTGAAGTTTTATTACTATTTGCTCGCTATTTTATAACTTTGTTGTTGCCTATTCTTTGAAAAAACGCGAATCACATCTTTTATTTTTTTTTTTTTGTATTCTGCTTCTAATACATTCAATGCTATGGCTTATGAACTCATTTACATTTTGTGATGGTATGCTCAATTTTGCTAACTCCTACGCTGCCTACTTCCGAACTCTTTCACTTCATGTTACATAAGCTTATCCGGTGCTCTTAACTTTGTTTTTGCTTAGCGATTTTTGTTACAGCTATGTATTTTGTGTGAAATATATATGTATATAAAAGTGATAGTGATGGAAGGTTGGTAAACATCAGTACATACATACATAGAGAAATCGCGAGATTTTCCAAAGTACTCGCAACTCATTTGCTATGCTGCACACATTTTAAGCGGAAAATCGATTTTATTTTTGGTTACTGTCATTTTTGTTGCTGGAAATTTTTTTCTCCTTGTGTTGTCTTTAAAGCTGGAATGAAGATGATTTTATTTGATTTACATAAATGAAATATTTTTCTTCGCAAAGGTTAATTTTATTACTAAAATGAGATTTGCATTTTAAATAGCATAGAAACGATTAAACCTTTTGCAGCCAACAAATTTTTATTTAGGAGAAGCATGTAAATGGCAATATATGGCATGGCGTATTACGCTGTTCGCATGAGGCGATTTTACGGGCTAATTTTAGTTCAAAGCAACAATCGCCTGGTGTGAACGGCCTTTTAACTAATCGCTTCCAATGACACTAAAATTGCCTGGAAAATCGCCTAATGTTAACACCGTATAAGTTTTATTCAGTCGCAATGAGAATGTTACTTATACGTTACGTAGGTACGTGTGATTTTAACTTTTTCGTGATAAACGGTAGATCCAGTATGGATCCGCCATTTTGAATATTTAAATCTGATTTTAGATTCGTAACCAGTTACCTTAAGATTTAAGTTTTAAGTGAATCTAATCGATTTTTATCTGTTTTTGACCGCCATTTTGAATTTTTTCAATATGAATTCCGATTTGGATTTAGCAACCTGAAAAACATATAATCTTTAGTTATGGATTTTGTCGCTTATCTGGATTTTCGTAAGCGATTAAAATTTTCTGGAAGCTGGTCGGAAAATGGTGATTTAGTACCGAAAAATTGTGGTTTTTCCTGTACAAGCGCCACATAACTTTCGATTCTACATAAAAAGAATAACTTTTCACCTCTTAAAAATAACAATAGGTCTCCACCGTTTTTGGGGTTTCGAAGAAAATTTGAATATTTTATTTTTTGCGACCTCTGGTGAAAGTTGTAAGAAAAATATAAGCGCAGAAATTGAATTTTTTTCACACCAAAAAAACATATTATGGCATGTTTTTATACAAAATTTAAGCAACTCGTTACAAGACAACAGCAAAATGCTAGGAAACCTATTTTCGCAATTTGGCAAACTCCAAATTGATGTCAGACCCATGGCTTCTTCGGAAAATTTGCTTAGAATTACAAGTAGAATTCTTCAGTGCTACACGCGCATAGTCGAAAAATCTCCCATACAAATTAACCCACCCTAACATACATAATATACATATATGTATAGATATTATTATTTAATATATTTAATAGATTACATTTATACAAGGTTTACAAGTATGCTCATGTGTCATGTCATTTACAGGACTCTAAATTCAACGCACAAATGCAATGTATTTAAATGCTACACATTTTTGGATTGCATTCTCATCATATTCCTCACCTTGATTTACATATTATGTATCTTCCTTCCGACTCATCATATTCCTCACCTTGATTTACATATTATGTATCTTCCTTCCGACTTCAATCAACAATGGAACTGTTAAGTAACTGCGTGAATGATAAGCTAACTGAAAGAATATTTGGCATAATGCTACATATGCATGTATGCACATTAGACCGGGTCGGTCAACATACGATAGAAAAAAACTTTGCACTAAATTCACTGTAACTTTTCTGTTTATTAATTTATTTTTAAGCTTTCAAGGAAAAAAGGCATCGCCTACTAAAACATGTAATTTTATGAAGAGTAAATTTGTATTTAATTGGGTAGAAATTTAGTTTTTTTGACGGTGTCACACATTTTCCTCCGTTCAAAGTATGTTCGACACTTTTTTAGCAACTTTTAACTTAACTTTGTTATACTAAAATTAAGCGGCCTACAATGCTGCGTAACCAAAATCTTTCTAGAAAATCTTTTAAACAGTATAGATCAACCATAGTTTTATAGAATTTCCGAATGTTTAAGGATCATGAAGCGACCTTAAATATAATCCGATCGGTAAACAGTTTGACACGCTTCAATGTGATTATGTGTGTTCGGCATCTTTTCCGCAATCGAAGGACTGATTTTTTTTTCGCTCCACCCTAATATATGTATTTTAATGCATGTTCGTATGACATTTCATACATTGCCAACAAATGGTCGGAAAATGGCTGTTTTGTATAAATTCAAGCATAAAAGCCATATATGTATGTAGTTGTCCTTCATTTATCAGGATGTGTATGAGCCATTGCACACCGAGTAGTTGTTTGACAAATTGCTTGATTGTGCATTTTGCCTGCAACTGTCATATGGCAACTAACAAACACACTTACCACCATACTTTTGGGTTTAGTTAACATACTCGTATTTACATGAGAATTATATAGTGCATTGTACGAGTATTTATTAGGCTTTGAACCGCAGCATAGTTTGTTGTCAGTTGTCCTCGCACTTCATATGAGGCCAATGTCAAATTTGTATGGGTGTATGTGAAATATGTTGTGATGAAAGGAAAATGGCTAAATTTTCTAAATTAAAATGAGTCGAAATTCAAGCTGTTTCTATATTTCCTTGAAGGCTTTTGATGAAAGGAAAACGAGGGAACAGCTAGCTGGAAAATTTATTTAAATCAGGTAGCTATAATATTATCAACTTCTTTTTTTTTTCTTGTTTTGTAGAAGCAATATGGCATCCACGTTACAATTGACAGTTACACGTTCGAAAAAGTAGACGATTTAGTTTATTCATGAACCAGCATTAACAACAATAATATTNGGCGCTGGACTGTTCCTTTTTTTCTTGTTTTGTAGAAGCAATATGGCATCCACGTTACAATTGACAGTTACACGTTCGAAAAAGTAGACGATTTAGTTTATTTATGAACCAGCATTAACAACAATAATATAGTCAACCTTGAAATTCAATTCATTCAAAATTCAGTTTTCGAGAGAAAGATTCTGCGGAAAAAGTATTCAACGCGGGCCGCAATGCTGGTAACAGAGGAAGGAGGTGGTCGCTACTGCGATAAAAAGACACGGGTGGGACGGACTTGGCTTCACTTCCAATTGACGTCAGTTAGCACAGAAGAAACACGACTGGCGTGCTTTGTTGGACGAAAAATCGTTTAGGTGGTTACTGCGTCAATCAAGAAGAAGAAGAGGCAAAATGTGGGGTGCATCACTCTCCACACACAAAAAAAAAATCATCGGTACTGTTTGTTCATCGGAATCATAAAATGTATTATATTTGAAGACTTCCGTAGCCAGTAAGTAGCTCAATTAAATCCTAATATTTTCCCGAAATATTTTGATGGAAGTTTTAAACGATAGCACATTTTATAATTTTTGTTTGATTTCGCACCTTAAATCACTTAGGTTACTTATATTTGAGCTCATAAATTACATTACTAATATCACATGCAAAATGTAGATACCATTGAAACAATACATTACGGGTAAAATGTATGGTGTCAAGAGAGCAAACTTGTATTGCAATAACTTTTGAATAACCCTTAAAAATTTGCGAACTGATTGCATAATAGTATTATAAAATAATATCTATACGTAAAGGGTGTCTCGGATGAGACTTCTTCATTTCATAACAACCCCGGCAAACGTTTTAAGAAAGGTGCCTCTGTGCTACTTGTTGATGGCATTGTGAAGACTAAANAAAAAGTATTCAACGCGGGCCGCAATGCTGGTAACAGAGGAAGGAGGTGGCCGCTACTGCGATAAAAAGACACGGGTGGAACAGACTTGGCTTCACTTCCAATTGACGTTAGTTAGCACAGAAGAAACACCACTGGCGTGCATTGTTGGACAAAAAATCGTTTAGGTGGTTACTGCGTCAATCAAGAAGAAGAAGAGGCAAAATGTGGGGGCATCACTCTCTATACAAAAAAAACAAAACATCGGCACTATTTCTTCATCGGAATCATAAAATTTATTATATCTGAAGACTTCCGTAGCCAGTAAGTAGCTCAATTAAATCCTAATATTTTCCCGAAGCATTCTGATGGAAATTATTTTAAACGATAGCACATTTTATAATTTTTGTTTGATTTCGCACCTTAAATCACATAGGTTACTTATATTTGAGCTCATAAATTACATTACTAATATCACATTAAAAATTTGCGAACTGATTGCTTAGTAGTATTATAAAATAATATCTATACGTAAAGGGTGTCTCGGATGAGACTTCTTCTTTTCATAACAACCCCGGCAAACGTTTTAAGAACAATGATTTGAGGGTATGCAATTAGAATGCTCAGCGCCTTAATGGGAAAGGTGCCTCTGTGCTACTTGTTGATGGCATTGTGAAGACTAAGACTGACATCACCGTCATCCAAGAAATTCGAATGCGAGGGACGGAGAAAGCTAGGAGAAGAATAGGACCTTGCCATGTCTGTTTCAGTTGCTATGTGGCAGAAGATCTAGTTCATCGCTTAGTACTATCGTTCACTTTCGTCAACAAGCATCTCGCCCGAATCCCAATCAAAGTGAAATTCATTAACGTTTCACCCAATTGCGCCCTCTGCTCGACTGAAGAGAATGCCAATACAACCAAAGACCGGACAGCCAAATATTCGCCACTCAGCTCTCGTTCTGGCCTTCAGAGAGCACTGTTCAATTACATCGAATCATGTGAGCAATGGAATCACATTGCTCGTTGGTTGAGGAAACACATTTGCCGAAATATGTACGTGATTGCTATGATCTTGAAACGCTGGCTGATACTAAAAAATTTTCCCTGAAAGTTTGCTGACTTATAAAAGGTTTTAAAACTAGAATGGGTTGCTTTAAGAATATAACACTTCTCCAACCTGCTGGTAGGGATAACGTCGATAACTGTTAACATCAATAACAAGGTCAGGCTTGAAATCCAACAGAGAATCACTTTTGCCAAGTAAGTAAATAAGCAATTAAGCGGTAAAGCCCTTTCTCGACGAACGAAAATCATTCTTTGTAAGTCTGTCATAATCATAATGTGATGAGAAAGATTCTGTGAAATCTTTTTGATTTTGCCATGTCGTTCGCACGAATGCGAATGCTCCAGTCTTTGAAATCATCAGAGGTTATTTCTGAAGGAGAAACGGCGCGCACTCTGAGTATATGGAATTCTATAATTGCTCTTTCCAAGAACCAATGAACCACATACTCGTAACCAGTTTGACTCTGAACAAACATACAGATATACACACATATTTGGTATTTAATGGACTGTTTAAAAAATCATTAAATACCTCAAGTAAATATTTCTTGGAAAAACTAATACCGAGAAGAAAATTTGCATTTGTCGAATGTGTGTTAAAATAGCAAGCGAAAACACAGTGAAAAAGCTGTGTTAGTAAGCAATTGTAAAGCACGGAAATGCTGTCCTTCGTGTGTGTATGTTGTTGCAATACTTTGATGTGGTGCCACTGCCTTTTTCTATAACAGTTTCCGACACTTTCATGGTAAAGCCGGTGATGCTTTTTATGGGCTTCTTGGTTTCTTGTATTATTGTTGCAGTGATTGTGGGTAACAGTGAACGGTGGTTTCCGGTAATATGGTGATTGTTTTTGTAGGAACATTTTAATGCGTATTACTCTGCAATATCTATGTACACATAGTACTAGTAAATATGTGTATAAACCTACATAAATATACTTGATACAGCGGTCGATATACCCACATTTGTATGTATATGTATCTATGTACATTAGAGTGGTCCACTTTTTTTTATGGGGGAAAAAAATTTTATCCTATAAAACGAGGCACCCCCTTAGTTTTTTTTCCTTTTGATACCCGTAATGTCTACATCAACTTTAAATTTTCTACTATAACCAATACAGGGTGCTCAATGACTTTGAAATTCGCTACTGGATCGCTATGAAACTGGAAAAAAAAATTGGTGATTTTTATAAAAAGCTATTGTCGCCATGACAACTGGATCTCGCGATATTTTTTTAGATAACTTAAATTGGGAATGTTCTTAGGTTGCTTAACCTATTGTTTGTTTAATATATGTACACAATACTTCTAGAGTAAAATATGAGTATCATGAGCATCCCCTAAATTCATACTTAAAAACGTAGTGTTTGGTACCAGCACCTCTATCGGCAAGAGAACAAATTTTGGAAGGTGCTCCAAACCCTATATCGGAAAACTTTTTGCACACCCAGTAGGAAATTTAAGATTGCTTCTACATAAACATCTCTGGCAGGGCTTTTACACTCAGTTTTTTCTTTTGCAAGTATTAGAGTACCCTTAAATAACTCAAATATTTCAAGGCAGATACCGGTCTGGTGTGCATTTAAATTTGTTTGCTGTAAATTTAGTTCTTCTGAGGAAATCTTGAAATTCTGGCGATATCAAACAAAAAAATAGTATAGAATCGAAGATGAAAGCCCTATATCTTCAAAAGCTCAAAAGAAAGGACTCCTATAAGACCACTTTATTGTTAATTTGTCCGACTATGCATATAATATGTATTTATGTGTACACTAAATGTATACATATATGAGATCTTGTTTGTGTTTTTTAATGACGTGAAGCTAAGCATTTGGCGGTCGGCCGCAGGTCCTCGCGCCCAAAGCAGCGCATGATAGGCCGCCAAACATGTTGACCCATTAAATTATGCGTCAACATGCTATAGAGCGGCGCGTACACACACACACTAATAAAACCATAAGCAATTATATGAACGCGAGGTTGGAATATTCCCGATTATACATACATACATAAATTGAATTCATATAAATACCCAGTAAGCAGCTGATAGATGACGTAAGATAAGTCCGCTTTTTCAGCTCTTCCGACACTAAGGTATGCTTCTTGTAAAAGGCGACTAAATTCTATCGGTTCGTGCATTAGGATGATGATGGTAAGATCACCCTTCGATACAACGCCAGCATGGCTAAACTACAGCCTGACAGTTCCGTTAAACTGTCATACTATGTGATGGATACACTTCAGGATTATACTACACGTGGTACTCCCGCAAGTGGAACTCTGCCCTCACTTGAGGCAGGGTCATGGATTGTGGAGGGCCCGCCCAGCACATAATTCTCCAGCGTTTAATAACCTAACAGTTAAATTTAGATTTACATTTTGCCGATCAAATTTAAAACTTATTTTATAACTTTTATTTTTTCGGTCAAATTTTTACGGTTATTTTTGATGTTTGTATCATATTATAATTTCAGATTTAATTTTTTCAGATCATAAACGATTTATAATGGTCAAAAATTATCGAAAGTATAAAAATAAAAAAATAACGATTTAGTTTGACCGAAAAAGTAAAAATACATATTTAACGATAATTTTTGATCCAAAAAATAAAAACAAAAATGATTTTGCAATGCTCTATAAATAAAAATCGTCATACTTAACCACTCTTTAGGCCTGATGGATACTTCACGGAGACAAACAAACACTGAGACTATTTCAGATCTTTTGGAGATTAATTTTCTTGGAAATCAGGAGATATATATGTAGTTACATTCAACTTAGAAATGGTATGAAATGAATTTTTTTTAAAGCTTTAAATCGCCCAGTCCGGATGGCACTCTGCCTATTGTACTCAAAGTAAGTAGGTACTGGGCTTTTATTGGTAGAATAGGAGAAGACTACCACCTGCCACATCTGCAGTATAAATCTCAGCTGGAAAGATGTTGCAGTCGCGACGTCGTTTGACAGACAATATGAATGACTGACATGTATGTAAGTCCCATAAGTATTTAGACACTGACACGGGTTCAATCCCTTATCACAGACCTCTCATAGAGCTCACTTTGCAGGTACACTCTGTACGATGGAACTAAGCGATTTGATTTTATCATTAATAACATATTTTTTATTGTACTTTTGAGATTGTTCCCTGGGTAACTTAATCCAATGGGTATAAGTATCACACCTACATATACATACTTGTATAATTGCTTGTCCGCAGCGAAATACATATTTCAAGTTGATGGTACATACTCAAATATGTAGTGGTAGCTCAGACAAACAATAACTAAGTAATTATGTACTTCACAATGCGGTAGGCACATGAAGTACTTGCAAATATAAGCCTCTTTATAGGCACCTGTATATGTGTAAGCATGAGTATTTTACTTTCATACTTCGACTCGTAAGAGGTCAAAGCACTGCGGCAGTCACGTTGGTAAGGTAGAAATTTGTGGAATTTCACGATTTTCTTCAAATTACTTTTTCTCATTCCTTTCAACTTTATTCAGTTTACCGTCGAACACGGAAACATTCTGTACACTTTCAAACTATAATAGTTAAGGTTATTAAGAACTTATGTACGCTGAAAAAGTTCTGTAAATTTGGTTGGCAATACTTATGCCGAAATATGTGGAATATAGGATCATCGGTCGGTATGGGAATATCAGTCAATATCAAAGTTTCGAATACACCTCGAAAAATTATAATAATTCTGGAATCTCTTTATTGTTATCTTCAAGTTACTGGGCCCTGAACCTTTATTTTTTTGAGTTGGAAAACCATTAGTTTTCTATTATCGCGAAAAAACTAAAACCAAACAGAATGGAGGAGTCCTGAAGAAAGTCCCAAATTACACATATACAGCCTGCCAAGTTACTTGCTTCAAGTAAAAGGCGAATGGACGAGCAGCATCCTCTTTCTCTGTCATTGACTGGCACCAGCAAGACGAAGACCCAAAACCATTTGCAGTTATTCCTTCAATGATTTGAATGACCGCAGAGCAATAAATATTATACAGAATTTAACTCGCTTATTTGTTGAGTCTAAATTAGTCCCATGATTTACTAATAGAAAGTTCTTATTCAGTAAATAAAAACTTGGAAAACAGGCACTTATTACACTGTAAATAGTTGGCTATTGAAGTGCCAAGCAAAGCCTAGTCACAAAGGCAGACCCCTGCTGTTGTTTTCTTGATAAAATAAAATAATATACAACACTTACCTGCAGATGATCCAGCAATGCCTCCAGTCCGCGATCGCTAATCGACGAACAGCGTAAACTCAATGAATGTATGTGCTTGGAGGCTAACGGGAATGAGTGCACCACGTCGAGCGCATCCTCATCTGAGGCTCCCACTAACGCGAGCGCATGAAAACCGCGACGTATCAACGAATTATACAGCTTCACACGATCACAGCTCGGTATTTGACGCAATTCGCGACATTGCAATGTTGGCAAGAGACCCGACCAATAACGCGGACTGCGATAGAGTATGTCGCGCCATTTCATGCAAACCTGAGCCAACGTACGACGCTCATAAGACGAAAAGTAAAGGAAAAAGCGATTCAAGAAGCGATCGTCGAGCAGCAACGCCTCAATGCTGGTTATGGGAGGCGGGTGTTTGTGCAGAATTAGCGCAGACTGTGTAACGGCAGCGGCCAGTTGTGAAGCGTTTGAAGCGCCGCCAGCAGCGCCCGTCGGCAAGACACCCGCAACACTGCCGCCCACACCGCCAACTCCACCACCCGCATACGGATGATGTAGATGTGGATTGGGCAGTTGCTTGCGCAACTGCAGTGGCGTGCCACCACTCACAGATTGATTTGCTACCGATTTTTGAGCCGCCACTAAGCCCATGGTTGTGAACTGCGGCTGGCCGGGTATAGTGATGTTCATTTGCTTGGCGATCGAGTTAACAGTGGGCGCGGGTGGTGCACCAAGTGGATGGCCAAGCACAGGCGGTGGGCCACCTATCATATTGGAATTGGAATTCACCAGTGTCGAGCTGGCAATCTGTGTTTGCAGTGGATGTTGTGACGGTGGCGACGGCGATGGCTGCTGCGAATGTTGATGCGGATGTGACGGCTGCTGGGCCTGTGGCGCCGACTGCTGTTGCTGCAGTAGCTGCATGTTGCCGCCAGTGCCGACAACGCCAACATTGTGAGGGAGTGTGGGACTTGAGGGCGCGGACAGGCCGCCTGTGGGAGTGTGCGTGCCACTAGCACCACCGCCGCGTGAAGGTTTGTCGGGTGTGGCGGTTGGGTTGCTGTTCGAATTGTTGCTTGCGCTGCTATTGTTGCTGTTGTTAGTGCTATTGTTGTTGCTGTTGCTGCTGCTACTACCGCCACAGAGCGCATTTGTGACACGTTCCATTACTGAGGTTTTGCCACTACCACCACTAGACGAAGAAGAGGATTGTGTAGAGGAGGAGGAGGACGAATTAGAACCGCTGCCATGATGATGTTTCGAACGCAGGCCAAGACCGTTAATGCGTTTCGAGAGTTCAGCGGATGCACGTTCGACCACGCCCTGCGCCGATATCGAGGACATGGTATGCTGGAATAAATGCACTTTGAGGCGTGCGTTTCACCAGCCGCAAGAGGAAGAGAAAGAAGAGCACAATCGAGTGAGTTTCTATTTTTTTTTGGAACACTACTTTTTTTAGGAATTGTGGGTGGCGTCGTCGACGCTGCCACCACACACTACGCGTAAACCGCAGTCTTCGACTCACACGCGTGTATTATTAAAAATAAGCTTGACAAGTACGCGCACTCATTCACCGTTATTGTTTATCGTATATTTCTATATGTTTTTATTTCTATATCTCTTCACATTCATTCGTTCTCGCTTATTTGTATAATGCCTTCAAATGCTCAGCCGCAATCGCCTTTCATATTTCAGCTACCAACTAACGTTAGTTTATATTTACTCTCTTCACTTCTCTCAGCAAATTGCATGCCACACGCTTTTTTCACCAGCTATTTCTGCATTTATTGTGTCTTTTCCATGCAGCACACGTTCATTGTGTTCGTTCTCCACCAATTTGTTAAACTTTTGTTCTACTTTTGCTCTATGCTCGATGCAGCCTTTTCCAAAATAAAAATAAAAAACGAACAGCAGCAGCAGTATGTCACTTCTATTGTGTTTTACGTGCAACGTTTTCGCTTCCAATTTGTTTAAGTGTCCTTGAAATAGAAAAGAAGCACAATAAAGTTAAAATTGTATTACAAACTTTTTTTGGGCGTAGTCGGTAGTGTGTTAGTATTATATGTGCTTATATAAAGTTAGAGAAAGTTGCTTTACTTTGTATTTCTTGTGTTATTTGAAAGAGAGCCGAAAAATTACAGTTGCTACTAGATAAAAGCCTGAGATTTACTGCAGATGTTTCAAAAGAAAATATGTGATGTAACGGGAGCTTTAGTACAAATAATTTGAAAAAGAGATGTTTTTATTTGTTTAAAAGACGATAATGCATTGGCGATAGCGCAGATAGGAAAGAAAATGACTGACACCGTCAACAAAAAAAAAAAAATACAAAAATCAATGGCAAGTCCTAGCTACTTTAAACTTGATATTTATTATGCTAACCTTGAATGGGCTACAAGTTTTTTTTATTAATTTGTTATATTTAATTGTTTCCAAAAAAAAATTGTCTTGTCCCTTGTGGCACCACAGCGGTCCCAAATATGGGCGTAAATTGCTCGTGTGTCTATCAGCAGCTACTGTAACCTAACCTAATCTACTACTGTGTCCTTTTTTCAAAGCTACACGACCGAAACCCAGAAGTCATGGCCATATGTAGCGGCGTTATTCTAAAGGATTTCACAGATACTAGATATCCAAAAAAAAAACTCGAGCAACGACGGGTAAAGCTTCTGCAAAGTTATTTTTTTGGCAGTGAACCTTGTTTGCCTAGTGCCCTAAAAATTGAAATATGTAAGTGGCGATGCAAGTTGGAACGGAAAAGACATGTCCAAAGACCTAGAAGAGGAACTGAGAAGAATACAACATACTCAAATTATGAGTGATAAGATATGATAAAGCGATGAAGTCAGAGTGTTTCCAAGGAGATTTAGTGTTTCTGTACAATCCGTAACGTAGGAAAAGTTTGCACTCAAAAATACAGTGTAACTGGGAAGGTTATCAAACGGCTGAATGACGTATTGCACCGAATCCAGACTGATGGGTGACCTGGAAACAAGATGAAGATGGTCCACGCGGAGAGTGCGAATACTGCGAACACGCAAATAAAAGTTCAAAACGGACAACCAGAAATTGACAGAATGTTCGATAAAAAACCATAGAAGCTTCGTTAGCGAGGAACGTCAACAAGAATTTTCCAGAAAGTGCAACAAAAAAAATATGCTGACTAGAAACACAGGGTGGCGCAGGTATGTAAATGTGCACAGGGAGTTCTGTTTCCGTTGTGCGTTAGCAAGTTACGAGTAAAGTTACGGAGTGCAAATTTGAAGTTCTGTAAATTGTTTGTTGTACAATAAAGCTAGTTGTATGTTTATTGGATTTTGTAAAACAGTTAAATAAAATAAAGCTTAACTCCAGAGAAAGAGGCTTTCAAAGTTTATGGTCGAAAATATGGGTTAAAGAGTACAGTAAAACCCGCTTAAGTACCTCACGAAAAATGTCAGCTCTTTGAGGTACTTAGACGGGTTGGGTACTTAAAAGAACCCGCTTAAGTACTTCGATGCGGGTACTTAAGCGAACATAATTATTAATGTAGTTTATCTTCTTGTTAACTAACATAAATAAGTCCTTGAATACAACATGAACAATTAATGAAGTTTACGTAGCTTAAACCTAAGATCGTGGAATCACATAAATACATAAACGAAAACTAAAAACAAAAATCGATAAAGCAATGTTATGTCACTTTTACAAGAATTCAATTCTTTAAAGTCATTGATTATACATTTTTATACATACATACAGTGTTGGACATATCTATCATTTTGGACCAAATTCAAAATGATGTGGTTTGCCACTTATGCTTATTTATTAATTTTTAAGATTTTTCAATTAAAACACAGTTCATTCTCTAACAAATACCATATAAAGCTAAGCTTAAACTTTTTAATAACACTGAAAATTTCAAACTTTTTTTCAGAACTGTTTATAGCCCATTTAATTTTAGTGTAATAATTTGCAAGTTTCAAGTGGCTAAAAATTACCATTGATTTTTTAGAATTTCTTGGTAAAATGGTAAATAAGTACGAAAAAATTAGGTACTTAGGCGGGTTGGGTAAATAAGCGGGGAGGTAATTAAGAGAGTGATCTTCTTCAGATTACATTAAAATATTCACGGTGCCCAAAAATGTTGGTTACTTAAGCGGGTTATGTACTTAAGTGGGGGGGATACTTAAGCGGGTTTCACTGTAAATACTTTAACGAAAAGCGATGCTACCTAAACCATACTAACTTAGTCAACACTAAAAAAATTTTAATTTGTACTCGCCACTTACGGTTACTAATTGCTGCCACAGTCATTCACTTGTTTCTTCTTGAACAGGTCTCAAATCTTAAAAGTTTCTCTATGTGAAAATCTGCATTGGTCAACAGAAAAATTACTTATTTTTTCTTTCTGCACACAACTTTAGCAACAAAGTACCGCGGCACAGTCAGTAATTGCTACTTTCTGTCATTTCCGTTAAAGTTTATTACTTCCATTCTTTTACTGCAGCCGCAATTGCCAACGCGCCGCGTTAATTAACAGACCCAAGCAATGAAATGAAAATAAGAGTAGCGGAAAGAGTCAAAGTAAAAATGTGGCATACTGAGTAATATATGTAGAATTGTTAGAGGAAAGTTGCGGAAAATAAAAAGTGGAACGGAAACGTTCACCAACTGCCCTTTAAATGCATAGTGCATAAGCGTCTTGAAAGGCAAACCCTTGAAGAAATGAGCGAACGACAAGGCCTTTATGATGACTGGCGGCATTAGAGCCATATTATTACAATTATTCAGGCAGCTGTGCGAAGTCGTGGTCCATAAATGCTAGTGTAAAGAAATTTGTTTTGAAAAGAATCAAATAGTTTTCATTTTTTCTTCTAACGCAAGACCTTTCAATGAATGCTACAGCTGTGAAATGCAAGAGTTTTCTAATTTACTTTTGTCGTTTGCATCCACTTTTATTTTCATAACAAAATAAAGGAAATTTTTCTACTTCACTACTTGCCCGTCCGCATATTAAAAACTAAAATTTTTTTCACTTATGTACCTACTCATCTCTTTTCGCTAAAAATTTTTGCTTTGCAGTATTATTCTGATTTGCTACTTGTAAATGTTTGTTGTAATACAAGGCTACTTGTGGTTTCTTTCACATCACATTAAAAGCAATATGTCCAATAAATAGGGCTGGAACTATCCGCATATTCGAATATCCGGATATCCATGCGGTTTATACGTTGACACGAATAAAATCCGTATAGTATGGATACCCGGTTATTATTCGTTTGTGCAATTATTCGGATATCCGATTTTTTCGAATATTCGGTTAATATTTGTATTTTCGGATATACAAAAAAAAACACCAACAAATTGATTAACAATATTCGTTTATTTAGTTATGCACACTGTAGACGGAATTAGCTCTTGTCGGACTTGAAATTGACCCTTTGGATCTTGGATCTGGAATTGAGAACTTCCTGGATCTCAACCATGCTTCGTACAATGATTGTAAACGCTAAGTTAGGCAACAGAGAAGTTACCAGGCGTCCTAAGCAGGGGACCCCGTAAGGCGGTGTACTATTTCCGCTGCTGTGATTCTACGGATTAAAAAATATTCTTCTAAGACGCCACAGTGATTGTGGTAAGCGGATTGTGCATCAATATGATAACCGGAATGCTTCAAGGAGCACTACGGAAACTTATTATATTTTGTATAAGAATAACCAGCGTACTTGAATAGCTCAGTAGGCAATGCTGCCGCCAAAATAGGGTACCACAATGTGCCAAGAGGAGTGCGATGTTTTTCAACTGAAACTGCTCTTGGTACTCCCCAATTAGCTCTTTAATGTCGTCGTATTTTATCTGGTAACGCTATGGGCCTAAATGCCCTCTGCGAAGCCACGCAGATGCTAGCCACCTTACCTAACCTAACCTGACGGGTAGATGGGTCATGGGGCCTTCATCTGAAATAGGTTCAGCTGGGTATCTGCAATTTATCACTGAATAACTTTTGACATTGCTGAACAATTATTTCTTCTAAATATATTTGGGTTACTTAGCAACTCCATTGTGAATTCTTGTCTCGCACAGAATAAGATAAAGGAAACACTTTTACCGTCCGAGCATATGAGTTTATTGGGCGCGATATGTTGGCAGACGTATTCCTGAACTTATTGGCATTTCAAAATCTGCTTTTATTAGTTTTTCATAAATTTCAGGCATTGAAAGTTTTACACATTTGAAGAAGCACAAAATGTATTCTAAACTTGACACAGCCATTAAAGACTTTAAAGAGCTATTTTTGGCCATAATTTTTAATTTGCTTAAAAATAATATATAATTTTTCCAGTACTTTTACTAAACTAATATCTTTTTCATTACCCAAAAAAATAATTAATTGGCTAAACTTTGATTTACTTTAAGAGCACGTTTTATTGAATAAAGAGTATAAGTAGAGGAATAAAAAGTAAGAGATTTTTGTATCAAAACACATGTGCTCCCTACGACACAAAATATATTTGTTGGCCTAAAGGCATCCTACACACATTTATATATTTGTTTGCACAAACTAGACTATGATGAGACCACTTCATTTAGGCTTCCACGCAAATACAGATATTCATCATTTTAATTGCCTAGGCAAAGCAGGACTCCACAGCTGCACGGCCGACCGACTACATAGGCTGACGCATAGCAGTAAAATCAAAAAGCAGCGCTAAAATTAAAGGCATTAAAACAACAGTAGACCCATTTCTACAGCCAGCGGCAGTGTAAAAGAGCCATTTTACACAACGAATTTTAAACTCTCATACCTACCACTGTTTGAATCTCTTCAACCTACCACCACCAGCGCGTTTTACAGGTTTGTTCTGTACGCCGCATTGCCTTTTGAGTGGATTTCATCGACGCCACGTTAAAAGCCAAAAGTCAAAGCAGCCACTACTCAACTCAAATAGGAAGAATGCAAATGGACACAGTGCGGAAAACTAAATAAATAATATTTCATAAAGTTCATTGCACTGCGTATGGACGCCGTGTTGTATGAGTAACCTCAAAAAGGCAGTTGCAGCGATTGTGACTACCTCAAAACTTATTTGTGTTGGCTGGTCCACTACAGCCAGCTAGCTGCGTAGCCACTTAACCAAATTGGAATATTATCGTCAGTCGACAATCTCAAGTAAATAACTACAAGGAGACACACAAAAGTAAGAAATAGAGATATGAGTGTGTTTACAGTGATGGCGATATAGGCGGTAGATTTCAAAGGAGAGTGAAAGAACACCAATGGTGAGTTATTAAGTCTATTATTTATATAGCAAAATGGATAGAAAATTTACCAGTAAAAAGAAGGGAGTATAAAAAAACATGTAAATAATGAGCGAACAAAACGGAAATTATGAGGAAAAAACCGCATCATCGGGAAATTGACTGAACACTGACATAAAAAACTGAATGTATCCATTTATTTCGACGCTTCCTGGAAAAACTCTAATATTTATATATACATACATACACATGTAGGTCGGTCAAATAGATGGACACAGTACTCCCCCCATACATGTGCATACATCTTAATGCTTTGCACGTGTATAAGTGCTTAACTTCCCGCATAATTAAACCGAACCACAAACATATACGGTCGCTCAGGTGTGTCAATAAAGTTCGTTGAGCTCTAGATAAAAAAAATAAAATAACATTCGTGTATTCCCAGAATGTCCAAAGCAGCTGCAAAAAGAATTCACATTTTCGCAAACCAATCGCCACTTAACTATCCACCTCAAACGCTAAGCCATAGGAAAGTTTGCGTGACCATGCCGCTCCCACCGCCATCTACATACATATTTCTCTGTTCGGCATTACGTACACTATCCCTTTTCAGCTTGTTTGTTTAACAGCTTTGTAGTGTTGAGCCATACTGATGCTGTAACTGCTAGACTTAAATGTAGAATTGGCTGAAAGAATGAATCAATGGACGAATGAATGATTGTATGAACATTGCATTGACAAATCAAAATTTCTTTTTTTCGCCAGACACTAACAAATTGCGCCAATTTTCTCCGAATTTCCCTGTTTCAACATTTCATCTTTCGGAGCTGAGGAAAATTCAATGGCAAAGCCAATCGTGTTTGTTTGTTTGTTTGCGGGTTCCACTGTATTGGCTTTTGTGGTGCTCAAAGGCATGTTCTGTTGCCACAAAGTCATCAGTTGATTACGAAAAAATTTCCAAGGTACCGTATACGGTTACAATTCATATACATACCCTTGTGGTCAGCTAATTAAGTTAACTGGCATTTTGACCAGTTTTGGTTGTTTTTCTTTTGTTTATTTTATGTTTGTAACTTGTTTATAAAGTTCTAGCATATTACAAAACTGCTTACAAAAATTATAAAAATTCAACAAACTTTAACAATTACACCCAAAAATTTTAAACTTTTTATTAAATATTTTTGGACAAATTAAAAGCATGCAGTTTTATAGCCCATTAAATTTTAGTAGGTTAAAGTGCGAGTCTCAAAGCGCCAGAAAATCACGTTGATATTTTAAAATTTTTTGGCTGACGGTGTTGAGCATTTTCTCTCATATATAAAGTATGCTCGACAATCAAATTTATATGGAGCAAAATGCCTAGCAGCGTCAGCAAAAAAATATTATTAAAATCAACGCGATTTTCTAGCGTTTTAAAATTTGTGTTTTAGCCTACTAAAATTTAGTGGGCTATAAAACTGCTTGCCCAAAAATTTTCTAAAAATTGTTTAGTAAAAGGTTTGAAATGTTTGGGTATAATTGTTAAAGATTTTTGAATTTCTATAATTTTTGTAAGAAATTTTGTAAGCTGCTAGACTTTTATAAAAAAGTTATAAACAAATAAAAAATAACTAAAACTGGTCAAAATGTCACTTAACTTAATCAGCTGACCACAAGTGTACATTTATGTACATATTGCACGTTAACATGTGTCAATGAAATTCCATGGCTCGTCATAAGTATTCTCAGCTCAATCGTAAAATTTATTTCAATGTTAAATTCAGGTTAGGCTCATTTATTGTTTACGAGTATTAGAAAAATTTGAAATGTATCAGATTTTTCATAGGATTCATTAAGCCCCTAAATGATCAACTGGATGTAAACATCACTGGTACTGCTTTTGGTACGTATGTTCTATATGGGTCGTTGGTATGATGATCCAGGGTGGACACTAGCTAGGTCCGCAAGAAAAAAGTTCAAAGTATTAAGCTCTCACCCTCTAAGATTTTTCTAAATGGAAAAAATAATGCCCATATTTTTTTGTTAAGAAAAATTTATATTTAGGACTGCCTCAAACCCCATGAAGTTTTCCATCTATCTTATGTGAGGAAAAAGAATTTCTCGTAGAAATGGTATAGAATTCTTGAAAATCAATATTTTTCGATCCTAAATCTATGTTTCTCTTCGGTAGACTTCCAAGAATAATACCCATTTGTTTATTTTACCATATTTTAATACTAACGATTTTTTGACCTTGACGCTTGATGCTCTTACTCATGGTACATCGTGAGGAGATAGCCGAATGAACCTTACTAGCAGTCTGCTGCTGGATACCCCACCTGTACTGTGCTTAAGTGACCGGCTACTTGTAACCGACAGCATCTGTAAATTTTTCTATCGTCAAAAACTAATGACAAATCCTTTTACCTTCGGTTGATGAACATGAACGAATAACCGACGCGTGCAGATACAAACAACCGGGCATTTAAGTAGAAGAGGTGTGTAGTGGCTTATGCCACTTTCAAAATAAGCGGCTCATATGTTGATTACTCGAATAACTTGTCAACAACTTTCTGACTAATTAAGCAAATGTCTATGTAGTGCTTTTCCTTAACGTTTTTTACTTCCCACATTTATATGGCTTTTCTAACTACATAAGCTTAGCAGCCTTAATGTATTAAATCTTAGTTAAGCAGTCGTTGATTGACGCAACATCAGCTAAAGTAATTAATCAGCAAACAAATTTTCTAAGTTGGCCAGCTAACAGGCTCTTGTACGCCTTGAATGCCAAGAGTTTCTAAGAAGTAATAATTATAATAAGTCCCTATTTTTATGAGGAAGGTTGGCCAGTTTTTACCGAGAAGTAGTCGATATTAACAAAGTTTTTACGATGTGAATTTGTAATATCGTCGAACAACATAATCGATCGGTACGAAGCCTGATTGAAATAACGTCAAAACTTTGTTTTATAGGGTTTGCTCTTCGGCAGGCAATGACCAAACTTCTAACGAAGCTCTGCAGTAAGAAAGTTTCTCACAAAAATCGTTTGCCGTTTCGCTCAGTGAAGGAATTGATGGTACAATTGTACTTTTTTGGTGCATCTTTAATCTCAGAGGTACATTGGTACTACGTCGACATTTTTGATACAATTTTGTCAAAATACGGCACTGCGCCAAATTCATTTCATGGTCATCGATGATATGCAGTCTTACATCATGCTTAGCTATCACGCAAGGACCACCAGTGATAACCCCCACCAGAAGTGAGAAGTTTAACATGCTTAGTTCCACGAGCTCCCTGGACCGCCTTCGGTCTATAGGTGGCCAGAACGACTTAGCCACCTTGCATTCCAAGGTCTTTGTCCAGCGCACGCTGAGCTGACTAAACGTCCATCTGTCCAGAAGTAGACCGCATGAGGTCAGGGCAGCACCCAAACCTTGAGCGATTTCTCAAGTCTTCCCTGTATCGTAGAAGTGTTACACTAGAGATCAAACAATCCGAAGCCTCCTGTATTGGGGCTATCTCTGCTTGGAAAACGCTACAGTGATCTGGAGGCCTGAACTTTATGTTGATGGAGAATTTTTTCTTTGTACTCTTTCGAATGAAAACAAAAATTCTATCAGCTGTTCGGTTAGCTTGAAAGTTTCTGGAAACTTTCTGTTCGCATACTATACTGGAGAAAAATTCTCTAGTGAGATTTTAAACGAACGTACCTATACAGAAGTTTACTTGGTACTTTTTCGGCTGATTTGGTACATTTTTTTTTGCCATTTGGTACAAAATTAAAAAACGCATTTATCATCGCTGCTCCATCTATGTATCAAACTTTTTGAAGCCGCGTACATACATACATACACCTATACATAAATTGTATGTATGTACTGCATAAAAAAGTAATAACCGACTATGACAAGAAGGCTTTTACTGTGATAATCTCTTTTGCTTTTATTTAAACAAGCAAAATTCTACTTTGTTTGCTTCTTCTGTTTTTGGTTGAAACAAAGCCACTACACAATTCTTCCATTAGAATAGTAAACGAAATGAAATTATAATCATCTAAACATGTTACCTAAGTAAATTTGATTTACATTGCTCTGGGTCAGTGCTTCATTTACTTGGATGCGAGAGTAGAAATCCCAGTACGTTCAAAAAGAAAGTTGAACTATTTCAGCAACTACTTTGACAAATGTTCTTCTAATGGGACAATATCGGAGATGAGATGTTTGAAAAGGCGCACATGCATATATGTGCGAGTAAATATAACCAACAGATGTATGTATATTTGTATGCTTATACTGCATAGAAGTAAACGAGAAGAAACCTGAAGGCATTTAATTTTCAATTTTTTTTTTTTTGTAAAACAAATGTAAGAGGCTATATGTATTTGTGTACATAGCCCAGTTCAAATAAGCTTGTCAATCAACTGCCACAAATACCTTCAGTTTAAGTAGCTTCCACTGATGCTTTAAGTAAGTAAATAAGCTAAGGAAAATGGCTGAAGGATAATACGACCGACAGCAAACGAAAGAGCGTCGTTGAAAAATTGCGCAAAAGATTTAAGTAAAAATAAATTGGCTACTACAGATATGCGGCATGGGAATTCGAGTATCCAGCAGTTTTTGAGACAACTTCATTTTCTACAAGAGTGCGTACATACATATGTATGTATGCATGTACTTTTATACCTACATATGTATATATGTATTAAATTCATTACCCAACCGAAATTTTTGCAGTGAAGCAACTCTGCTTTCCGTAGGATACAAATTTTACTGAAAAGCACTTTGCTATGCCGCGAAAGTTTAATGGAATCACTAATCAGATCTTGTCAGCGGCCGATAGCATGATTTTTTGAAATACCGGAATTGACCGAACTGCATTTAGTGCGGAGCTAAGGGGAGCGCTCTGCCCTTTTCCTTGAAAACTTCTTCCTCATACCTGAGCGAAGGGATCGGTGCATATATACATCCCTAAAAAGAGTAAATGGGAGAGTGACATCCTTTGGTAAAAGGACCAATGAACACCACGGATGAGTCAAAGTTGTACGGCAAGGTTAAAGGAGGTGTATTCTGTCAGTAACTCGCCGTAAACTTCATTCTCAGGCCGCCGAAGTCATCTCTTTGAGCAGGAAGTTCATAGGGCGTATAGTCGGCTCAGCGAGCGTGTGGCGACACCTCCGGCATGAAAATGTTCAAAGTTCTTCTGCTGGCTAAGCACCATTCGGAACGATTCAATTGGATTGGATTGGTAACCAAACATCTGAGGGTCTCTGTGGACTTTTCCGTTCCGTACGACTGAAACGGGTACCCACAGACTCAATGGAAGCAAATGATTATTTCCTTTCCAAGTACAAACCAGGAGAGTACCGGTCTATATGGATATGGCCTGTTTTGATGACCCTTGTTCAAACAGATGGTAAAAGTAGATGAAGGTTCTAGAATTGAAATCGCATATGACAGCATTCGGAAATAAGGTCTTTGGTTCATCAGCCAGGCTTGATAAACGAAGGTCCAATGCGCTTATTGCTCCGGAACAATCCTGACAGCGGCTAGTTGTGGGGACTATTTCCGATCACTGCCTAATACCAGTAGAACGGAGTCTCTGATGAATGTCTAGTGTCTGAGTTATCGAAGCGACTATAAAACCGTAAGTGTCTCACACTCACACTGCCAATATATCACATAGTTTATCCAGGCTAGTTATTGAGAGTTTCATCGGAACACGTTATTCCAAATATGATCTTGTATTTGAGTACGGAAGTTGCAAGCCGCCCAGAGTACTGGTAATATACCTAATGGACTTAAGTCATAGTTACTATTCCAGCTGGGTAAAAGAATACCAGCGCAGAAAAGTCAACCAGTGTGTTCGTATAGCTACTTTTTCGGCACGTCATTCGCTAAGCTGCACAATTCCAACCACGTTTTCAAGTCAAACAATAAAAGGAACTGAAAAATAAATCCTTTTATAGCCAGCCTAACCCATTGATTGCTCGCGTCAGCCAACAGAAAAGTAATATTATCTCAACACAATACAGCCAGCCAGGCAACAGCGATTGCATAATATGTAACGAAATTAAACAGAATAAAGAGTAAAGAAGAAGAAAGGAAAATAAGATTTTATGGCAAGTGTATTAGCTGCCGGCATAAGGATGTGGGCGAAGCTAGTAAAACTTTTGATTCTAACGCAAACCTTCAAACTTCATACACAGACAACAAGGAGACAAGAGCGAGAGACAAAGTAAAAATGTGTTGAGACAAAGTAGAATGAAGAACATAAATTGAAGTGAGCAGTAACGTCAAAGGAGCTACATACATATGGAAAACAAGTGAAAATCGTAAGCTGAAGATTTATGCCACAGCTGAACTTTTTCCCCGGTTTTGTTTTGAAACGGCCATACACCACATCAAAGAAGTAAGTAGAATTCGAGTTATATAAAAGAATATGCCAGTATGTACCCATACATATGCACGTAAATGGTTTAGCATCCAGGCAAATGGTTGTTATATATGGTATACGTTTGGAATTCGCATACATAGGTATAAACTTACATTTACGTACATATATATGTACATAGACATGGCGGCTACAGAGTTTTGTATTTGTGCTTTGGTTGGCAGTTGCCTCAGGAAAATCGATATTTCAACAACAATGAGCAAGAGTGGCATGACACAGAGAGCTATAAAACGACAGTTATACTTACGACGACAACAGAAGTAAGCAGTACAAATAAAACAACAGTAACAAATATACATACATATCTACAAATAAAGGTAGTTTAGAGCAATTGTAATAGTCAAATGGAAAATAGCCATTGAATTTTCTATTTGAACCATTAGCGGTTTAGTTGGCATAAATGAAGCTAAGACGTTAACCATGTGCATTAGGGTGGTCCAAAACTACATGGTCGGGAGGGGGTTTAAATGTTTAGCTCTCGCACTCTAGTATTGTTCCAAATGGAAAACAAGAACACTCGTTTTTTTTTACTTATATTTAGAACTGCCCATGAAGTTTTCCATGTATTCTATATGCTGAAAAACACTTTCTTCCGGAGATTTCAATTATAATACCCAATTTTTTATTTAACCATTTTTAAATATAAACAATTTTTTATAGGTTCCTGAAAAATATATTTTAATCAATACATTGATCATCAATAATTCTATACCATTTCTACGAAAAAGGATTTCTTCGCCATATAAAATACATAAAAAACTTCATGAACTTTGAGGCAGTTCTAATTATAATTTTCTTTTTAACAAAAAAAAGGGAATTATTTTTTCCCATTTAGAAAAATTGTAGGGGGTGAGAACTTAACGTTTAAAATTTTTTGATTTAATTTTTTTTTTTACCACCCTAATGTACATACATGCATAATACACTGAGATGCTTTAAACAATTTGATTCCCTCATCGAATGCAAATATGAATACGAATCCATGTAGAAATATTAATGCGAACACGAATACAAACACATAGGTTAGGGCGGTAAGGGAACTAGTACGAACACGAATACGAATGCAAATATGAGTATGAGTATGAATACGAGTACGAACAACAACCAGACTACATATGAACAGTGAGCAGTCGTTCAAGCTTCTCCTCAATGCCTATTTTCCATGCAATTCGGCCCAGGAGAGGCGGGACCTGACGGCATTATACCCGCCCAGTTAAAAAAAAGTCTGGATGTGTTATACCGTTGGCTGTGTTGAATATTCACTAGTTGCTTCGCAAGAGGGTACATCCCCTGGGCTTGGTGAGTGGTCAGGGTGACGTTTATACTAATAGTTCTCATATGACTCCCAGTGATTTCAGACCAATCATCCTCACTTTGTTCTTTCTTAAAGCTGGTATAGCTGCATAAATATTAGGAACGGTATCACCTGCGTTCATCTGTCGATTGAGGACGGCTTCAGTAACTCTATACACCTGGAGACGGGCAATAGGTAAGAGATGTGTGGTTGGAGGTAAGTACCAGTGAGCTTTTGCACGGATAGATCGAAGCTTGACGGAAGGCAGAGTTTAGGCTTCCAGATCACTGTAGTGGTTTTTCAGGCGGAGGTTGCTGCCATTAAGGAAATAGTCGATTGGCTTTTGTTGTGCGCATGGGCGGTAAGGGAAGTTAACATCTACACAGACAGCCATCGCAGAAAACTGTGTAGCTGATGAACAGGCCCGAAGCGGCACCCTCGAGGTGGTATCCCAAGAAAAGTGAGAGTGGGAGTCCCCTTTGAATACTTGCGAACTTTTCTTGGAAAAATGGGCCTCGGGATAATTCAGCTAACGGTGGGGAAAGACCACTGCATGTCTAGAGATTTTCTTATGCTCACGAGCTAGTATCTCGCGATTCTGGTGGGTATACCGACTGACAGGACACTGTTCTATCGGGGTTCACGCCGTCAGATTAATTATCATACAATACTCCTTCTGTCGCAGCTATATGGAGGACAATGAGGTCGATTCACATAAAAGCCTCTTCTTATGCTGCCCCGTTTTTGCTAAATTGCGCCTTAGGCACTTGGGTTCATACTTTATAGTTTGTTCGAGGGAACTCTTCGTTNTGACTGACAGGACACTGTCCTATCGGGGTTCACGCCGTCAGATTAATTATCATACAATACTCCTTCTGTCGCAGCTGTATGGAGGACAATGAGGTCGAATCATCTAAAAGCCTCTTCTTATGCTGCCCCGTTTTTGCTAAATTGCGCCTTAGGCACTTGGGTTCATACTTTATAGTTTGTTCGAGGGAACTCTTCGTTAGTAATATCTGCCGTTCGCTGTGGTATCACAAAGGACCAACGCTCTCGGTCTAGGTGAGCGCCTTAACCTAACCTAACGTATCTCTCATAAATACAAATTTCCAAATATCTCGACTTCTGCATCACCTAGAGGGTAAATTTTTCGCAACGCTATTTTTACACCTATGAGTAATGTATCCACCAAATTTGAACTAAATAGATCGATATATAAATATGTATTTTCAAAATTTTTCTCCTCAACTTGAAAACCTATTAGTTTCTTTTTTATAGCTAAAATTGGTTATAGTCAAACTTGTATGGGACCGTACTCAAGGCTCTCCTTATTCTTGAGGTTAAATCATCTCTAGTCTTTGGGTACGTTGAGGACCTTAATGCCATTACTNTAGATCGATATATAAATATGTATTTTCAAAGTTTTTCTCCTCAACTTGAAAACCTATTAGTTTTTTTTTTATAGCTAAATTTGGTTATAGTCAAACTTGTATGGGACCGTACTCAAGGCTCTCCTTATTCTTGAGCTTAAATCATCTCTAGTCTTTGGGTACGTTGAGGACCTTAATGCCATTACTGAAACAAAAAAACATTTAGCTACTTTAACTGCCAGATCATAAGGTATAGAGCGAAACGAGGTAGTGGAAGACTTAGCTAGGACACCAAGCATAAGGGGGGTTACAACAGACATAGGACTTAGGGAAACTGAGGATTATATGGGTCATCCTCATTGAACGCTTCAGGCTAAAAAGGCACATACATAAGTTAGGAAGCTGGCCATATAATCCCAATGATCTTAGGCTCAATGTGGCCAAAGGATAAGCACATGCGCTGCCTACCACCGAAAACACTTTTGAGCTTGCTTGAGGTGTTGTGTCGAGTAAACGGCACAATATATCCGTCAGGTTGCAGTACATGTCGATTTTAACTATCTATCTAAGCAGCGAATATTTTTCCTTTCTTGTACATAGTACATACCATGATCATAGAAAATTAAATTTGGAATAGAAATTTAAATCATTAACTATTATGTTTTGCCACATATCCAAGGCGAAAGCACACAAAACTTGGTCAATGTACGATTTTACTATTTTTACAAAGTTCAAACTATTTTCATTTCATGTCTTTCACTCCATGGTATACGTATAGCAAATGACATCACGACCTCTAATTACTCGTACACGCGTTGATGAGAATGAACGTAAGAACATATGTATGTGCAACGAGTATGCACTTATGTAGTTAGATTGCCATCTTGCTGGTATGTAAGTGGATTTGTGTTAAAATACATACAATAGGGTGGGTCATTTTTTTTACCATGCGCGTATAGCATAGCAACATTCTACGTGTAATTCTAAGCAAATTCGAAACCATGAGTCTAGAATCAATTTATGGTTTGCCAAGTCGTGAAAATAGGTTTTGAAGAAAATGAGAAAATTTCGCTAGAATCCTTCGCCGGTAAACGCTCTTAGTTGAAAAAATCACCCATACAAATTAAACCGCACTAACCTACATACATACACATATATCGGTATGTAGGCTCAGTAGGCAAAGCGAAGAGCTCTTCTAAATAAACTCTTCTCTATGTTAGTTGTACATATTAAAAGATCCTTGAATAGCCCTGCCGGCAATTGAGAAAACAATCTCAGGAGAAGCGTCAGAAATCAGAAAGGCTTAAAAGAAAACATAATCAAACACGGAAGGCCTATTGCTTCAAAAGATCAATAAGAAGATCTCCTAAAAACACTGGTGCCTAAATTTAGTGTTTTTTTTAAATCCAAATGCGAACATTTTTGAATTTGGTGCTTCGTGCGCTTTTTGGTGCCTTTTTTTTAAGTTTGACGACACCAAATCTGTAAATATTAAAAAAAATGGAAGCAAAATTTATAACAATCGTAAGTTTTGTAACCAACTTTACAAAAATGGAAATAAAATCATAAAGAAACTTAAAAAAAAGTAGTAAAAAANAGCCCAGTAGGCAAAGCGAAGAGCTCTTCTAAATAAACTCTTCTCTATGTTAGTTGTACATATTAAAAGATCCTTGAATATCCCTGCCGGCAAATGAGAAAACAATCTCAGGAGAAGCGTCAGAAATGTCAGAAAGGCTTAAAAGAAAACATAATCAAACAAGGAAGCCCTATTGCTTCAAAAGATCAATAAGAAGATCTCCTAAAAACACTGGTGCCTAAATTTAGTGCTTTTTTTTTAAATCAAAATGCGAACATTTTTGAATTTGGTGCTTCGTGCGCTTTTTGGTGTTTTTTTTTTTAAGTTTGACGACATCAAATCTGTAAATATTAAAAAAAATGGAAGCAAAATTTATAGCAATCGTAAGTTCTGTAACCAACTTTGCAAAAATGGAAATAAAATCATAAAGAAACTTAAAAAAAAGTAGTAAAAAATAGTGGAAATCGGCAGCTTTGTCACACAAAAAGTTTAAAAAGGGAAATCAAAGTTCGTTTTGTTTCAAGTGTCAAGCGATCGGAAAGGAAAGTTCTTTATGTTTCTTTAGCTCACGAGTTCATAAAAGACTGCAGTGTATATTTAAACTGCCACATAGTTCATGAAACTTAATTTTTTGTTTTTGCTTTCGTTTGATAGGAATTGTAGAAAAAATTATGCAAAACGAAGAAGTTTATCAATTTTTCTCAAATCTAAGCGAAACGGCAACGCTGGCTTATTGGGTTTTAGTACTTTTTCAAATTCAAAACTTGGCAACACTTCCTAAAAAGCCTCTTTATTTCTTATTGTACCGACTAGGAATCTACATACGTACATATGTATGAGTGCATATNTTAAATTGTCAGGAAAAAGTTTATCAATTTTTCTCAAATCTAAGCGAAACGGCAACGCTGGCAACTCCATTTTATTGGGTTTTAGTACTTTTTCAAATTCAAAACTTGGCAACACTTCCTAAAAAGCCTCTTTATTTCTTAAGCTCGGAACACTTTGACGACTGCAACTTCACTACGTAACGACAGCGACNTTTATGTGTGCATTAGTATAGAAATGTTGGCGCACGGTGTCGGCCATTGTCGTCACTGTAGTTGTGAGATAAACAAAGTTAAGGATATATATGGCACCACAATATCACGTGCTGTGTCGTTCTTTGGTTTGTTATTTATTTTTATTTCGATTTTACTCTGATGTTTGTTGATTATTTAACAACAAAATAGAAACCAAATTTATGTATTTTATTACTTTTTTCACGATGAAAAAATTATTAATGTCATATTATTAAAGAGCGTTTACAAGGTCCACTTGCGATTAAGAAAGTACAAAAAAATTACGACAGCGTGGAATTTGACTACCACTTTTAATTAATTACGTTTGGGTATAATTTCTTATAGGCCCTCCATAAATTGGATGTTCCACAANGTGATGTTTGTTGATTATTTAACAACAAAATAGAAACCAAATTTATGTATTTTATTACTTTTTTTCACGATGAAAAAATTATTAATGTCATCTTATTAAAGAGCGTTTACAAGGTCCACTTGCGATTAAGAAAGTACAAAAAAATTACGACAGCGTGGAATTTGACTACCACTTTTAATTAATTACGTTTGGGTATAATTTCTTATAGGCCCTCCATAAATTGGATGTTCCACAAAATCGGATAAGACATTGACCACACTTGCTTTCAAGGTACTATTCCACAATCCCCTACATAAGTCTCGCAAATCGAGTTTTTAATTCCTTGGGAATAACGCCAGAAGTCCTCGTTTCGTTCGATTCCGCTGTGACCTGTACCCGACATAGTGTCACCATCTTTCTGGCTGCCAAAAGTTGAAGCATGTCAAAACACTCGCTGGGTTTCCTAAAGCTACTTTGTTAACGATTAGTCTGAGGTGTTCAATTCTATTTAGATTTTTCATGTAACGGTTGTTTGTAACAGCCTAATGGCATAGAGATAGGAACAAATATAGTACTTATATGTGTATATATCTATATTAGGGGTGTCCAAAGATACACGGGAAAATCAACTTTTTGGAATTTTAAGATAATATAAGAGATGGAGTTATGAAAAAGTAGTTAGTAAAAATTTAAAGTAAAATATTAATAATAATTTTATGTTTTGAAGATCTCTAAATAATCTTATTCCTTCACAAAATATTTGCTCTTAACGATTTCATAGCACGGCGGCACGGTTAAATATCAGCCGATTTTAAAATAATAAAAAATACGGGTCTTATTTTTTTCGATATTCTTCAGTGCCGGGCTGTAAAAAACTTTTTACCATCCAATATATATACATATATACATAATCAAAACGCTCAGAATGAAAAGAAAGATCGAATAAGCCATGCCAATCTGTCCGTCCATGCACACGATTACTCGACTTCTCAGTTAAATTTAAGTCGTATATCCCAAATAGCGGTAGTTTTTCAAAATATAAAAAATGGCTATAATTCAATAGCTGTTGGAGCTTAATTACTTAAAATATTATAGCGGAAGGCTTCAAATATAATAGAAAAACCAACACTGTTTTTTGGTGCTGCACCCTAATGTACATAAGGAGTGCGTCATTAGAAATTAGTACACTAAAAAATAAGTATACTTAACTGAGATACATTTTACAAAATCCTACCTGGAGTATCTTGTCCTGTTGGCGGCGAGATTTTTCTGACCATGCAGTAATAAACTATCAGGGCCCAGAGTATTTTCTCCGAACCTAAATTTCTGGACCAGAAAAAAGTATCTCTTTTAGTTCCCAGACTGGCCCCAGCACTCAAGACCTTGGCTTGGGCAACTGATTCTAGCACTGGCTAGATATTCCTGGCAATTATTTCCTTGTCACCATCATGACAAGCCCTGGCAAACGACTGCGATACAATGATAAACTATCAGGGCGCTAGGTATGTGTGCCAAACCTAAATTATCTCAAAAATTACAAAAAAGGCTCAGTCTTACATTTTATATAAGCAATTGTAAGGGGATTCTGATTAGTAATTCGACAGATCATTAGGAAGGAAGCTGTTTTGAATCACTGGTCAGCGACTGCTTAGAGCGAGCGTGACCTCTGTGTCTAGCGCATCGATAGTTCTTCTTGTCGGACGCTAAACGGAAGAAAGCAAATCTTACCAGCGCCTGTCCAAAGTCTAGATTTGTTTTCGGCCGGGTATATTTCAGTAACCACCGATCAAATTTTAAACATTTTCTTGAACTTTGTTGACTTTCAGCACCGACTCTCCTTTCCCTCTTCGTACAAATGACTGGAAACAATCCGCTAGCTGAGCAATTTTTCTTCCTGAAAGGTTAGTATATCTTGTCAGCATGGCCTCAACCTTTTTTCTACCTGTTCCGTGCTTTCGATTTACGTTAATATCTGCCTTAAATTTTTGCATTATCCTGTATAGGGTATAGCCCAAGCACAATGGAAACGACGAGCTACGGACCACAGCTGTCAAATTATTTTAACACGTACTCTTATGTAGATAATTATTTTGGCGACGACCGGGCTACGCGACGAATGTGGTTGTGGCCAGAATAGATGTCTTTCTATTTTTCCAGCGACAGATAAGGTTCTTCCTATTCTTTTTTGTCAAACTCATACAAATTCATGATATCGCTGCTGCGTTCAAAAAATCATGTCGTCGTCGACAAAGTGTTTTGATAATGAAGATAACAAATTGGAAGCTGTGGCCCGTAGCTCGTCGTTATCAATGTGTTCAGAACTGTATTTCTGTTAACTTAAGGCCCACTTGCAGGATGTCGAGTTATCTCTTTAACCCTGAGTTACCCACTCAGGGCAGGTTAAATTGGTAAATTGGCTTGCACAGCAGGGGGTTACGGGTTAACCCAGAGTTAAAACGTAAAATTTTTAACCCAGCAGTTTTGCAGGGTTAGTTTGCTAACTCTGTGTCATTCTGTCAAAAAATGTAAACAAAGCCGTTAGTAGTAAAAATAAGTTCAATTTTTCAATAAAAATTTGCATCAGGAAATATTCTCAATAAATAATAAAATGCTAAACGAGTTGTGGTGGAATTGTATTCGTTAGCCACCTCCATCAACGCTTATTGTATTTCTTTGAAGCTAGCTCCGTCGGTCCTTTTGTTTTCAATAATGTGCTTGTGCTTTCATAAAATTTCGCACAAAAGCAAACTTTAACGCTTTGTGAAATTGGGAGCACGGAGCCGCGGTTTCGCTTCGCTTTGCATGATTCGCTATGATTTTAAGATATGTATATAAAAAGTTCTTTAACGAAAATAGTTCTTTAACGAAATAAAAATGCTTACCTGAATTTACGTAATGTAATGAATGAGAAATCCTAATCCTGGTCTCCTATGTCTCGGAATGCTTGCAGTATTTAATAGATGTGTATGAAGATTTAATCATTGAAACTAATAAATAGTAATTTATTGCATTATATTTAGATTTTTACGAAATTTTTCTAAATTCAAGCAGCCATCACTCAAATTATTGAAGTACAGCAGACGAATATGAATAATCCAAACAAATGACGCAAAAAAGGGTCAATGATGCCAACGAAAATCAAAAATACCCGCAAGCAGACAGAGTTAAATAACTCGGCTTCAAATATCTCTTGGGTTAAGAAAAATAACATTTTAACTCTAGGTTACTTAACTCTGAATTTGTAAATTTCACCTTGGATAATCTGCAAGTGGGCCTAAGTATTCCTTGCAAACCTTTTGAACGTATACTGCGGGTTTAAAAATAATAATTTGTTCACGCACTTCTTTTTCAATCGAAAAGTAGATAATGAAAAGTGGAAAATAGTATTTGGCGTATTTTCCAAAAATAATCTGATAATATGAACTATTTAAAGTAGTCTGCGACTTAAATATTGAACCTATATATTCGAGGTATTCGCTTAAATTAGGAAAAAAAGTCTCGAAAGCTTCGGGGATTTTGTAAACGGCTAAGACTTGTGTGAAAAATATTTTCGAGTTTCGAGTTTTTTGTAACTTTATGCATGTTTTGGAATACCATTAATAACTACTACTTTTCACGTATGCATTTTGTAAAGGAAAGGTGGAAAAACCTTATCGTTATATTTACAAACAACAAACTTCAAAATCTGCTGGTCATTTATTCACGTCTCAAAGCAAAGCAACTTTTTCTACAATTTCAAGGTGTCACATAATGTAGTATTTGTGTATGTATGTAAGTAGATACATTTAAGTATACATATGTATAAAAGAAAACTTCCGACGCTAAAAGGGTAGTTTTTCAACATACTATTTCCATACATACTTTCATGCAGAGCCGTGTTGCCTTCGGTGTTTTTGCTGTTGCAGCAGACGTTGCTCACACGCCAAAATAAACACCATAAAAATGTTTGCAATTATTTTCACACACAAACACAATACTTAATTACATATTTTCAAAGTACCCAGCTGTTTACTGTTATTCGCACCGCACGAAAAACACACGCACATCAATAATAAAAATCAATTTTTTTAAACAACTGACAAATTTTTACTACGGCTAACGTTTTTCTACGTTGCGCTGCACTGCTTTTCACATTTTCAGCCACCAACCAACTGGCCTTTTCACCCCGAAAAACAATTGTTGGCTTTTCCTTCTAGCTGCCCACACTACACCGCTCCGCACGCACCGTAACACACTTGCAACAAATTCGAAATTCGTTAAGGGCGTCCCTTTCTGTACGATTTCAATGTACTATTTTATAACACTTAAAATTTGGCAAATTGCAATTGTAAAAAAAAGCGTCAAATTCGCTGAAACGCATCTAGCTGCGCTTCCGCTTTCCGCTTCGACCAACGCCAATAAATTACTTTCTTGCTGTCAATACGAGTATTTAATTTACATATGTACACACCTTAGCTTTCTTTTACTTTGTATCACCACAATTATTTATTTTTTCATTAATTACTTAATTTCTTGTCACTTTCAGCTTTTGGCGAACTGACCAACTCCGAATGTCTTGGCGCACGACTTGAAACTGCATTCAAAATATGCTTTGTTGGCGTGAAAGACAGAATTTCGAAATATAAATAACCGAGCCAAAGTGGCTTTAATATATGTGTGTGTTCGAAAGAGCACAGCAGCTAGGAGAAAATTTTGCAGCACATGCGCAATTCATTTGTTGTCATTTTCAAATTTTTACGCGAATGCGTATTAATTGTGCCCCCAACGCGTCACTCCTCCACACACAGGTGTATTCATTTGCGAAAGAGCAACCCTGCGCACGCATAATGTGGCGAGCGAGCGGATGTGGAGAATTACTTTGGTTGTATTGATGCCACTCAGCGGTGGCTGTAAAAAATGTTGTTGGATACTCGCAAGTTGAGTGACGAGTAGAAATGTTGGCGTTAACTACAAGAAATTTTTCTTGCAGACATTTTTGCATTGTGGAATGGAGAGAATTGTGAGTGTAGCCGTTCGAAATTTTTGCAATTCGACAGTTGTTTATTAGAAGTGTTCTATTTATCTGTTAAATTTGAACAACGCGAATCTTAAATATTTGAATAAAAAATTAAAATTTAATGTAAAGTGAAATTTCTTTGATCATGTCAAATCGAACACTGGTTTGAATCGACCATTTTTTGATTTGTATGAATTTTGGTTAGAACTTTTTTTTATCACATAACAAAGTTCCGCCAACGGAAAAAATTAAAATATTGTTTTGTCGAAAGTTAGCAAAATTCTCCAAATTTCACGAATTACGGGATTTTGAATGTTTAATTTTTGATTATCTCATAAACTAATA